>NW_026862622.1:0-18445 GCF_026571515.1 Ruditapes philippinarum
TTTTTTGCTTTTTACACATATAAGAGAAAACAATGACCCCCCCCCCCGCAAAAGTTAATTTTAACCCTAGGGCTTTCATTTGAACAAACTTGGTAGGCACCCATAAAAAGATGTTTCATGCTAAACATCTAAGCTCTAGCTCATTGTTTTTTTTAAAAAAGATTTTTTAAGTTTTTACTATACACATGTAGTTAAAAACAATGACACCCAGGGCTTTTATTTGAACACACTTTGTAGACACTTATTAGAAGATGTTTCATGCCTAATATCTAAACTTTAGCTAATTTGGTTTTTTCAAAGAAGATTTTTTAAGTTTTTGCTATACACATATAAGGAAATCAATGACCCCCGGGGCGGGGCCAATTTTGACCCCAGGATTTTAATTTGAACAAACTTTGTAGACACTCAGTAGAAGATGTTTCATGCTGAATATCTAAACTCTAGCTTGTTACGAGCCAGGCGTAACGAGAAAGAAAAGCCAGCACCAAACTTGTAACAATAACAAATTTATTACAGAAAAATAAATAAAGAAAATTAAAACAACAAATTATGTGTACAAATACCTGAAGTCCAAATAAAAATGTAAAATTAAAATGTCTTATCTGATCCTGGAATGATCCTTTTTGAATAGCACAGTTAAATCCAAGTTAAATCCAAGAACACTTTAGAATAAATTCCCACAATAAAATCCACAAGAATAAATTATTTTAAAATCCAACCTCAATAATTCACTTAATATCCAAGTTGAATAATACTCCAAATATATTGATGACTTAAAAGGTAACTGATGACTTAAAAGATCACTGATGACTTAAAAGGTAAAGGTAATGAAAAAAAATGTCACTTTATATATATTAACTAAGAAAATTCCAGAAAGGTCTATTATGTTCTAAAGTAATCATAATCTAGCAACTTCAACAAAAATAAAGAACATTCCAGAAGTTTCTATCTAAATATAATGCATGAGTTTTCTACAACAGTTAAGAAAGTTCTAGTACATACATGTAGTTAATGTTCTAAAAATAGAACAATGATAATATTGGAAATACCAACTGGTCAGATATAAATTATATACATGTAATATGTTGCATACATAACACTTCCCCTCTTCAAGAAAAAGAAATATGAATGAAATGAATATTTCTTTTACATAAATTCAAACAATGTAACTTACACATAACATAGGAGAAATGTTAAACAATTTTATACATTCATATATATATGTATTACATATATATGTATTACAAACAATAGCAAATAACAACAAAAAAATAACCAATCATATCATATAAAAGCTATTACAAACAATAGCAAACAACAACAAAAAAATAATCAATCATATCATATAAATGTTAAATTTAAAATACTGCAAATAACAGTTTTAGACACGTGAAAGTGCATCAGGGATCAAACTATCTTTCCCTTTAATGTGTCTAATGTCAAGACTATATTCTTGCAAAAATAAGCTCCACCTCAACAACCTTTGATTTTTGTTTTTAAGTTTATGCAAGAAAGTGAGGGGATTGTGATCACTAAAGACAACAACAGCCAACTTTGAAGAAGTTAGATAAACTTCAAAATGCTGAATAGCAAGAATAAGAGCAAGGCACTCTTTCTCTATACTAGAGTAATTTTACTGATGTTCATTAAACTTTTTAGAAAAGTAACAAACAGGATGGTCAAAATTCTGGAAACAAAGTGATCCCTCGGAAGCATCAATCACAACAAAATAACATAAGAATTGCAGACTCGGTTTGATTGAGTCTGTACATGAGGGATAATGAAAAAGTGCAACATCCCTCACGCCCCCTAGCACCGGCTTGAGCGGTACTCAATTCTCACACCATTGTTGTCTTCTTGGATCAATACACTTCCAGCACCTATGTCACTAGCATCTACAGCTAACTTAAAGTTTTTATTAAAATCTGGTGCCAAGAGAACTGGTGCACTCTTAAGTATGGCTTTAAAGCTGTCAAATGCCATTTGACACTTTTCATTCCAAATGAATTTGTTTCTTTTCTTTAGCAAATTTGTCAATGGTTCTGCAATAACTGAAAAATTATTTCAAAATTTACGATAATACCCTGCCATACCAAGAAAACGCATCAGTTGTCTTTTACAAGTAGGCACAGGAAATTCAGAGATAGCTTTGACCTTAGCTTCTATTGGTTTAACTTTACCCTGTCCCACTACATGTCCTAAAAATGATAAAATTGCATGACAAAATTCGATTTTTGCAAGATTAACTGTCAATTTAGCATCACTAAGTCGGTCGAAGAATGCTCTTATTGTTTTGAAACGTTCCTCCCATTCATCAGAGTAGATGATTGCGTCATCCATTTAAGCGTCACATCCGTGTAGACCAGATATTACCATGTTTATAATATATGAAAAACAAGATCAACAAGGAAAGGCGGCGTTCAATGAACGCAACCCCCATATGACCCAGCAACAAGAACCAATGGCAAGGAGCCCAGGCGGACCCCAAACATAAAAAGGACAGGGCAACGACACGTTAATCATTAAATGATAAATAATTTGTAACTGATTAGGAATTCAAAGAAAATAATAATAGGCCCACAAAGGGGAAGGGGACAGGAGACCGGGGGAAGGGGGGGGGGGGTTAATCAAAGAAATACAAAACTAGAGGCAATGGGAAGATACTTACCGTAGACGAGAAAACAACAGGGGACACAAGCAAAAGTGTCACCAAAACAGTATGAAACAACATAGACATACATCTGAGGAACACAGTTGGGCGCCGCCTTGGAACGGTCAGCAGCATAATAATGACTGCTGGGGAGTTTAAACCGGTTAATGGGGCACCAAACCTCGCTCTTAGCCCCACCATGTTCCTATAAACGAGACAGTGTAAATAAAATGAATCCCCGCAAAGTGAAATTCTAACAGTTGTCATGGTTACAAAAGGTTAAATAAGTAAAACACTAAAATGATCATGTAGAAACATATAAAAGTAAACCCAATGACCATAACAAAAGTACTCAATGTCCTAAAGGAAGACAAAGCAACAAGAAAATCACCTACAAGGGCCCGACGAAGCAAGGCAGAAGACGAACATTAAGACAATTCAGTCCCAAAGGGCTTTACGAACTATCCATCATAGAGTCTCCCACTTGGTCCGTCAGATGCAATCAAAAGAGGAAAGCGTAGTGTCCAACTGTAAAAGGGTTGAACACAAAACATGCAGTATGTCTTAAAATAGTAGGGTCATAACCTCTTTTAATAAAACGTTTAATAATTTTAGTAAAAACAGCAGAAAAATTACCATGACCCAAAATCTTACGAAGTTTGTAAACCACATCGCCATAAAAACCAGGCTGGCTAATCCCCTGTCGCAGAAGAGTTTTTAAATCACTATTGAATTTAGAAATTAAATCAAAGTTACGATTGTAAAATTAAGTAAAATATTTCCGTAATTTATGATAGCGGTAGCCCTGTTTTAGAAGCTTGCTGGTAATAACAAGATTGCATTTGAGAAAAATGCTATGCCACCGCATTAATACAACACTAAATAGTAGTGTAGGAACAGATTTTTTTGTTTCTATACAATTTTGAAGATTGTCATAATGCATAGATCCCTGACCAATCTTATTCTTATTATGAGATTAGTGGTTAAATCTGTTGTTAACTCAATAAAAGATCAGAGTAGGAATATATCAATGCACTCGAGTCTAGTGAATTTGGTGGTGAAGGTCATATTTCACACAGCCTAAATTTCATGACTACATCAAAGGACAACACAGTAAGACACTTTGTCAAAATCTAGGTCAGCTGAAATCAAAGTTCACTTTACATCTTAATGATTTAATCTGTGCACATGGTTCAAATTTCATAGCTGTACATCAAACGACAAGAAAGTAGGTCACATCATCAAAATCTAGGTCACCTGATATCAAAGTTCAATTTTACAACTAAAACTGTGCACATGGTCAAAATTTCATCGCTGTACATCAAAGGACAAGAAAGTAGGTCACTGTTCCATTGGGCAAGGCAAAATTTTGGACCCAAGAGTTTAATTCAAAACAATCTTGATACAGTCCACCAAACAACATTTCAAGTCAAATATCTAAGCTGTAGCTTATGTACATAATGAAAATCAATGACACCCGGGGCAAAACCAATTATGACCCCAGGGCTATAATTTGAACAATCTGGGTAAAGGTTCACTTTGCAAAGTCTCATGCCATATATTTAACCTCTAGCCTTTGTCAATTCAGAGAAGAAGATTTTTCAATTCAGAGAAGAAGATTTTTTAAGTTATTACTTTATACATATAAGGAAAACTATCGCCTCTTGGGCAGGGCAATCTTAACACTAGGGGCATAATTAAAACAACTTTAGTACAGGACCCATAGATGATATTATATACCAACTATCAAAGCTCTAAGCCTTGTTCCTTCAGACAAGAAGATTTTTTTAAATTTTTTAATATATGTACATAGTGAAAATCAATGACCCCTAGGGGGTGGGGCCAATTTTGACCCCAGGGCTATAATTTGTACAACCTTGCTAGAGGTTCACTACATAATGTTTCATGCAAAATATCTTAACTCTTGTCTTTGTAAATTTAGAGAAGAGGATTTTTTAAGTTTTTACTATATACATATAAGGAAAACCTATGGCCCCTTGGGCGGGGCAAATTTTGACACTAGAGGCAAAATTTGAACAACTTTGGTAAGCGTACCTAAAGATGATATCATTTAACAAATATTAAAGCTCTAAGCCTTGTACCTTCAGACAATAAGATTTTTTGATTTTTTACTATATGTATATATTGAAAATCAATGACCCCGGGGTGGGCAATTTTGACCCCAGGGCTCTAATTTGAACAATCTTGCTAGAAGTTTACTTCACAATGTTTCATGCAAAATATCTAACCTCTAGCATTTGTCAATTGCTAGAAGAAACTTTTTTTACTATAAGTTTTTACTATAAGGAAAACCAATGACCCCCAGGGCGGGCCGATTTTGACCCCAGGGCTATATTTGAACAATCTGGGTAGAGGTCTACCAGACAATGCCTTATGCAAAATATCTAAGCTCTAGGCCTTTTGGGTCTTTACAAGAAGGTATTTTAAGTTTTTACTATATGTACATAAAGTGAAAATCAATGACCCCCGGGGCGGGGCCAATTTTGACCCCAGGGCTATAATTTGAACAATCTTGGTTAGGGTCTACCAGACAATGCCTTATGTAAAATATCTAAGCTCTAGGCCTTTTGGGTCTTTACAAGAAGGTATTTTAAGTTTTTATTATATCTACATATAGTGAAAATTAATGACCCCGGGGCGGCGCCGATTTTGACCCCAGGGCTATAATTTGAACAATCTTGGTAGAAGTCTACCAGACAATGCCTTATGCAAAATATCTAAGCTCTAGGCCTTTTGGGTATTTCCAAGAAGATTTTTTAAATTTAGTCTTATAATTCCTTTTGGTTGCCATGGCAACCAGATTTCTGCATGGAATGAAATTCTTTGAACAACTTTGGAAGCCCTTCACCCAAGGATCAATCCTGCCAAGTTTGGTTGAAATTGGACTAGTGGTTTTTCACAAGAAGATTTTTTAAGTTCACTATATAATCTATATAACACACACACACACAAACAAACACACACACACACAGGTGAATCGCTATATGCCACCGCATCGCAGAGGCTGCGGTGGCATAAAAATATTCCGCTCGTTGAAATCCTTAACGTTGTTACAAGCTCTAGCGAATCTAATTAACTGAGAAACATAAACCCCGTAGGATGTTGCATGGGGTACGTCTCCATCCAAATGTGGATAATTAACTATACAAAAGTCAAAGTCATCTCTTTTATCATAAATTTTCGTGTGAATAGAATTGTTGTTGATAGTAATATGAAGATCCAAAAATGATGTACTAAAATTTCAAGAGTTCGTTTTATTAAGTTGTAGTTCATGCGGATAAATGTCAGACACCATTTGATCAAAATAAGGATTATCTAAATTAAAAATATCATCAAGGTATCTGGAAGTATTATTAAATGCGACTATAACATCTTGTTGTTTCTCTTCAGAGAGACTCAACATAAAGTCTCTTTCATAGCAGTACAAAAACAAATCGGCGACCAGGGGTGCACAATTAGTACCCATAGGAATTCCTATGATCTGTTTAAATAGGGTATTACCAAACCTGACATAAATGTTGTCTAAAAGAAAAGAGAGTGCTCTACAAACTTCGTCACAGGTCCACATAGTATAATGTTTAACAATACCGTTAGTAAAAAAAGCTTTGTTCGAATTACATGCTAGAAAGGTAACTTTTTTCCGTGCAAAAGTTTTCTGAATTAGGGAAATTAGTTTATCATTGATTAATTTATGTGGCAAAGTTGTATAAAGTGTAGAAAAATCGTATGTACTGACAGTTGAAGCTTGAAAGTTATTAATTTTGAATTTATCCAAGATTTCACCAGAATTTTTAATTGACCAAAAGAGATGTTTGCCTGTGTTTTCATAGACTTTATCACAATATCTAATTACATGTGTTTTAATGGCAGTCAAACAAGACGTCAATAAAATAGAAAGTTTACTTGTAGTGCAAGATGTAGAATTAGCAATAAATCTGGCTTTGTAAGGTTTTTTATGTAATTTAGGAATCCAATACATAATAGGAAGTTTGAGTTCTTTTTCATTAATTTGGACTTTAAGATTGGAAATATGATTGTTTACAATGTCTTTTTCGGAGGCAGAGGTTTTAGAATACGCATTAGTGCTATTTAGTTCCTTATGCAAAACGTTAATGTAATGGATTCGTCAAACAATTATAATATTATTAGCCGCCTTGTCCGCTGGCACCAAAACAAATTATGAACACATCTGCAGATGTTTCAAAATTCAAAATTGTACCATTTCATTTTAAATGTTGAATTCTGCTTAAGCCGGTGCTAGGGGGCGTGGACGGTAGTTTGCACATAACAGTACCGTCCATGAACAGGCTCAATCAAACCGAGCCTGCAACATTTTCAATTATGTTGTGTTGGACTTTCTTTAGGGTTTCTTGCTTTCTCTATTTTATCGACACATCAGCGTTGTTTGTGCCGTGTTGAGGCTGTAAAAAGTCGCCCCGTACATTCAATCAGAGATGTTATATTTCCGATCCTTAAAGATCGTTCAGCACGACATAATTGTTGTGCTTGTGGTAATTTAGTTATTTCTATTTGGCTTTTTTCTTGTTGGGTGGTTCCAGTATTCCTCTCTTGAATACTGTTGAATCACCCTTGGGATATGTGGCCTGCTTTTTAAATTTGTCTTTTGACGTATTATCTGTGATATGCAGGCTTCATAACCTCTGATCCCCTTTCAAAATTCCATTTTATTTAGTTCCGCCCATTGTTTTCTCGTTTAGGGCAAACGCATTTTTTTACTTGGGGACCATATGCCGCTTTTCATGGAATGGCACTTAGTGTCACATTGAAGGTTCCATAATAACCGCCATATGAACACATCTGCAGATGTTTCAAAATTCAAAATTGTACCATTTCATTTTAAATGTTGAAATTCTGCTTAAGCCGGTGCTACGGGGCGTGGACGGTAGTTTGCACATAACAGTACCGTCCATGAACAGGCTCAATCAAACCGAGCCTGCAACATTTTCAATTATGTTGTGTTGGAAGTATCTTCCCCATTGCCTCTAGTTTTTATTTCTTTGATTACTCCCCACCCCCTCCCCCGGTCTCCTGTCCCCTTCCCCTTTGTGGGCCTATTTTTATTTTCTTTGAATTCCTAATCAGTTACAAATTAATTATCATTTAATGATTAACCTGTCCGTGCTCTGTCTTTGCCCTGTCCTGTTTTTGTTTGGGGTCCCCCTGGGTTCCTTGCCATTGGTTCTTGTTGCTGGGTCATGTGGGGGTTGCGTTCATTGAACGCCGCCTTTCCTTGTTGATCTTGTTTATCATATTTTTTGGACTTTCTTTAGGGTTTCTTGCTTTCTCTATTTTTGAATGAAAAGCTTGAATATCTTTTTTCAGATGTCTTAAAGTAAGTCTTGGTTTAGGTGGCAAAAGATGTTCATTTCCACGATAAAAATTAAAACGTGAATCAATTATTTTAAAGATGTTACGTTTCCATGTAACTAGAGCATTACTATCCGCATTTTCACGGCGACACCATTTGACCGAAAAATCCTCTATAGATTCAGCAATCTGACCACGACAAGCATTAAAATCAATCTCAGAAGGAATTCTGTATTTAGGTCCTTTCAAGAATAAGTTACGAATTCTTTTGTCTGCAATTATATCAAAATTACCAGTGATTATATGGCCAAAATCTGAATTACAGAATTTAGAAGTATTGCAGTCTCAAGTTGTTGGAGTATTAGACTGAATATCTAAGTCAGAAACCACTTTGTTGTAATTAAATATGATATTTCTAACAGGTTTCTTATATTTATAGCAAATAATTGGTATCTCGGAGTTTTTGAAGTATAAAGGAACTGAATTAGTGACACGTTTATCACGAAAAATACTTGGTAAATCGATGAAATCGATACCTTTATTAAGAAAGGTTACTTTTAGGAAATGCCTGTTGTGGTCAGAAGTGTTGTCGATATGAGGTCTAAAGACTTAGGGATTCTATATTTATCTATTTTAAGACGTGCTGAGTATAACTTTGAATAAGATAAGCTGCTGTATATAAAGGATCTGTTTGAATAACTATATTATCTGCCTCCGCGTCTAAGATTTTCAGAGATGATAATGAAAGGGAAGTAAGACGTGATAACATTGCATGTTTACCAGAGTTTTTTAAGATAATATTTAAGTCGGTGACAGACAGGGTAATTTTAGATTTACGTTTTATGTTGCCATTTCTACGTACTCCGTGAGATCGGGATTTACGTTTACGAATATTCAGAATAGAAAATATATCAATGTTTGGATCTTTAGAGATGTTACCTTGTTGAAAAATATTGTCATTTAGGCCAAGTGGGAAAGGCGTTTGTAAGTTTTTGATCCATTTTTATTCTGCTAAGTGTCTAACTTTAACTTTAAAACTAGCAGAAGCATCAGAATCGTAAATTATTTGTTCCACTGGTTGAATTGAAACATTTTTAAATGAATGCCTCGGAAAAGTTGCTGGTGAGTTTTTCATACCAAATGGCATAACTTTATATTGATATAAGCCGTCTGATGTTACAAAGGCTGATATTTCTTTAGCTCTATCAGTAAGTGGAACTTGCCAAAATCCTTTTAGAAGATCAAACTTTGTTACATACTTTGCTTTTCCAATTTTGTCAATACAGTCATCAATTCTTGGTATAGGAAATGAATCAGTTTTTGTTACAGAGTTCACTTTACGATAATCTGTACACATTCTATATGTTCTATTTGATTTCGGTACCAGAATACATGTAGAGCTGTAATTGCTTTGACTTGGTTCAATCAAGTCATTATCTAATAAATACTGAAATATGAAAAACAAGATCAACAAGGAAAGGCGGCGTTCAATGAACGCAATGAACTTCTTGTCTTAGGTACTTTTGTTTTACAGGATTTGTTCTATATGGATGTTGTTTTATTTGTTCAGAGTTTTCAAGAATGACGTCATGATGTATTTTGTCAGTTCGTGTGGGAATATCAGGAAATAAGTGTTCATATTCATAAATAAGCTGTTTCAGTTCATCTCGTTTCGACGGTTCTCAGTGAGCAAGTTTTTCATCCAGAGTTTTCAAGATTTGCTGAACCAGGATCAGACTTTTCAAAATTTTCACAACTATCAAATTCAATTGAACAATGATTTTGTGGAACGAATTTATACTTCACAACAGCAGGTGTCAAGTGCTGTGTGGCAGCTGTAAAAAGTTGCCCCGTACTTCACTTCAGTGTTGTTATATTTTTCTGGTCCTTCGGGATCATTGATGCAAGCACTATTAAGTGTTGAGAATTGAGTACCGCTCAAGCCGGTGCTAGGGGGCGTGAGGGATGTTGCACTTATTCATTATCCCTCATGTACAGACTCAATCAAACCGAGTCTGCAATTCTTATGTAATTTTGTTGTGATTAATGCTTCCGAGGGATCACTTTGTTTCCAGCTTTTTTTACTAATTTTGCTATCTCTGTCAAAATATTCTTTTAACATATTTATATGACACATTTGTTTTTGCTTTCGCCTCCCAGGAGTATTAATAATATAATTAAGGTCACTGACTTTCTTTTCAATCGTATAAGGACCAAAGTATCTTGCCTGTAATGGTTTTCCAGGTATAGGTAAAAGAGCAAGTACTCTATATATATCACCAGGGTTAAAACTTCTTTCCTGAGCATTCTCATTATACCTTGATTTCATTTTACTTTGTGTTGATTTTAAATTAAGTCTAGCTAACTCACATGCATTAGTCAACCTATTTCGAAAATCTGATACATACTGAAGCAAATTTAAAGAAATATTATTTTCAGACAGGAATTTCTCTTTTAGAAGTTTTAAGGGTCCTCGGACAATGTGACCAAATACTAATTCAAAAGGGCTGAAGCCAAGAGATTCCTGAACAGATTCGCTTACAGCAAATAACAATAAATGGATGCCTTCATTCAAGTCTTTTTCAGTGTCAAAACAATATGACCTGATCCCCTTTCAAAATTCCATTTTATTTAGTTCCGCCCATTGTTTTCTCGTTTAGGGCACACACATTTTTTTAATTGGGGACCATACGCCGCTTTTCATGGAATGGCACTACTGTGTCACATTGAAGGTTCCATGATAACCGCCGTATGAACACATCTGCGGATGTTTCTAAATTCAAATTTTTACTATTTCATGTTTAAATGTTGAATTCTGCTTAAGCCGGTGCTAGGGGGCGTGGACGGTAACTTGCACTTTCCAGTACCGTCCATGAACAGGCTCAATCAAACCGAGCCTGCAACATTTTCAATTTTGTCGTGTTGGGCTTTCTTTAGGGATTCTGTATTTATCTATTTTATGATCACATCCGTGTTATTTGTGCCGTGTGGCGGCTGTAAAAAGTCTCCCCGTACATTTAATCAATGATGTTATATTTTCGATCCTTGAAGATCGTTCAGCACGACATTATTGTTGTGCTTGTGGTATTTTCAGTTTTCAATTTTTCGGCATTTTCTAGTTGGGTGGTTCCAATATTCCTACTTGAATAATGTTGAATCACCCTTAGGATATGTTGCCTGCTTTTTAAATTTGTCTTTTGACGTCTTATCTGTGATACGCAGGCTTCATAACCTCTGATCCCCTTTCAAAATTCCATTTTATTTAGTTCCGCCCATTGTTTTCTCGTTTAGGGCACACGTATTTTGTTAATTGGGGACCATACGCCGCTTTTCATGGAATGGCACTACTGTGTCACATTGAAGGTTCCATGATAACCGCCGTATGAACACATCTGCGGATGTTTCAAAATTCAAAATTTTACTATTTCATGTTTAAATGTTGAATTCTGCTTAAGCCGGTGCTAGGGGCGTGGACGGTAACTTGCACTTTCCAGTACCGTCCATGAACAGGCTCAATCAAACCGAGCCTGCAACATTTTCAATTTTGTCGTGTTGGGCTTTCTTTAGGGATTCTGTATTTATCTATTTTATGATCACATCCGTGTTATTTGTGCCGTGTGGCGGCTGTAAAAAGTCTCCCCGTACATTTAATCAATGATGTTATATTTTCGATCCTTGAAGATCGTTCAGCACGACATTATTGTTGTGCTTGTGGTATTTTCAGTTTCAATTTTTCGGCATTTTCTAGTTGGGTGGTTCCAATATTCCTACTTGAATAATGTTGAATCACCCTTAGGATATGTTGCCTGCTTTTTAAATTTGTCTTTTGACGTCTTATCTGTGATACGCAGGCTTCATAACCTCTGATCCCCTTTCAAAATTCCATTTTATTTAGTTCCGCCCATTGTTTTCTCGTTTAGGGCACACACATTTTTTTAATTGGGGACCATACGCCGCTTTTCGTGGAATGGCACTACTGTGTCACATTGAAGGTTCCATGATAACCGCCGTATGAACACATCTGCGGATGTTTCTAAATTCAAATTTTTACTATTTCATGTTTAAATGTTGAATTCTGCTTAAGCCGGTGCTAGGGGGCGTGGACGGTAACTTGCACTTTCCAGTACCGTCCATGAACAGGCTCAATTAAACCGAGCCTGCAACATTTTCAATTTTGTCGTGTTGGGCTTTCTTTAGGGATTCTGTATTTATCTATTTTATCATATTTTTCAGAGTCTGGTGAAATCTCTCTAATGCACCTTGACTTTCAGACCTATATTGAGTAATTCCTAACTCATGCATGACCTGCTGGAAAATACCAGACATAAAATTTGACCCTTGATCAGACTGTACTGATTTAGGTAAACCAACAAATGTGAAAAATTTCACAAGAACCTTGACAATAGTTTTGGCTTTAATATTTCTTAAAGGAATAGCTTCAGGGAAGCACGTAGAAGCACACATAATAGTTAATAAAATAGAGAAAAACAGAATCCCTAAAGAAAGTCCAACACAACACAATTGAAAATGTTGCAGGCCCGGTTTGATTGAGCCTGTTCATGGACGGTATTGGAAAGTGCAAGTTACCGTCCACGCCCCCTAGCACCGGCTTAAGCAGAATTCAACATTTAACACGAAAATGGTGAAATTGTGAATTTAGAAACATCCGCAGATGTGTTCACCATGGAACCTTCAATGTGACACAGTTGTGCCATTCCATGAAAAGCGGCGTATGGTCCCCAAGTAAAAGAATGCTTGTGCCCTAAACGAGAAAACAATGGGCGGAACTAAATAAAATGGAATTTTGAAAGGGGATCTGAGGTTATGAAGCCTGCATATTACAGATAAGACGTCAAAATACAAATTTAAAAAGTAGGCAACATATCCTAAGGGTGATTAGACAGTATTCAATTAGGAATACTGGAACCACCCAAGTTGAAAAAGGCCAAATAGAAGAAACTTAAAGTACCACATAACATGTATACACAACAATAATGTCGTGCTGAACGATCTTTAAGGATCGAAAATATAACATCATTGATTATATGTACGGGGAGAACCTGATTTAGTTTTTGGTAATGGACCTACACAGTCAATAATAACTCTACTAAAAGGTTCATCAAATGCAGGAATAGGCTATAAATGAGCTTTAGGTATTGTCTGGTAAGGTTTTCCAACCAACTGGCAAGTATGACAAGATTTACAGTACCTAGATACATCTGCTTTAAGGCCAGGCCAATAAAAATGATTGAGAATTCTATGGTAGGTTTTATTAACACCAAAATGACCTGCCATGGGTGTTTCATGAGCCAAGCTTAATATTTCCTGGCGATATGATTTAGGGACCACAATTTGGTGATTAACAGTCCACTCCTCTTCAGCAGGGACATCGTGCGGTCGCCATTTTCTCATTAAAATCCCATTCTTTTCATAATTACAAACAGGGACTTGTAAAGGTTCATCTTCACTAAAAGCCTTTTTACAAAGGACTGAAATCTCAGGATCATTTTGTTGTTCCTGGATAAGCTGTGACCTTGACAGCATGTCATGACCTTGATCTTTAGATCTTGGTGTAGAAAAGTCAGATATTGAAAAATCTGTCTGAGTTTCAGGCAGAGTAGGAGTAAGAGAAAAATTTATTTCATTATCAAAAGACTGACCTATAAAAGTATCAGCTAAGTCAATATATGAACACAAAATTATCTTCTTGAATGGCCTTCTTAGCCATAGCTCGAGTAACTGCACATTGAAGGGTAAAGGTCAGGAATTTCCTGCTCAATGGGGTCAGGTATCTGATCCACACAAGAAGTGCCAGTTACAAGTGGATTAACCACTACCTTATCTCAAGTTAAGTCATACCTAGCAATAAATGAACACCTTTAAAGGGTAAGAAAATCTTATACCTAACAGCCACCGGCCCAGTTACCAATTCTGAGGGACAAATAAATATTATGGAGCTGGGACATTAGAAAAACCACACTCTACACCCTGAATAAGACACTAGATCCAGAAGAAAGTCTCACTTTCAGTGTTGTTATAATTTTTCGGTTCTTCGGGCACATTAGATGCCAACCACTATAAAGTTTGAGAATTAGTACCGCTCAAGCCCGGTTGCTAGGGGCGTTGAGGAGATTTACACTTATTCATTATCCCTCATGTACAGACTCAATCAAACCTAGTCTGCAATTCTTATGTTATTTTGTTGTGATTAATGCTTCCGAGGGATCACTTTGTTTCCAGAATTTTCAGAAAAAAGCAGTGTATCTGCTAAAATAAGAGATTGAGAAGCTCCTGTGTCTCTTAAAATCTTAATAGGAGTAGGTGGGCAAGTATCACCGATAAGTGACACGGAACCTTCCGAAAGGAATGGTTCATCAATCTCCATTATAGAATCAGACTTTGGTTCTTTGACCTTCAAAATTGCATTGTTATCAATACAAGACTGAGGTTCAGACCTTGAAGTGGTAAGACCTGTGGGTTTGGCCTCATCACGTTGCTGTTGCCTCCTTTTCAAGGTAAAGCAATCAGAAAAAAGATGTCCAGTTTTCTTGCAATAATTGCATATAGGACGAGATAAGGGACTGTGACCTTTATGTTCATCAGATGACTTTGGTTTGGGGGTATTTGACTGACTAGATAAGCCAGATAAATTACCAGAACTGAACTTGGAATTAAAATGTGAGGGTGTGGACTTCCCTTTATTTAAAAATGAGACTTTGTGGGTTAAAGAATAATCATCAGCTAGACGGGCATCTTCTTCTAAAGTTTCTACCTGTTTTTCATCTAAGAAAGATTTAACATCAGAGTGAATACAACGTTTAAACTCTTCAACCAACATGAGCTGTCTGAGCTTTTCATGATTTTTATTAATTTTCTTAGATAGACACCACCTATCAAAAAGTTGTTCTTTTTCTCTTGCGAATTCGACATGTGTTTGAGCAATTTTTTTCTGAGAATTTCTGAATTGTTGCCTGTAGGCCTCTGGTACTAACTCATAACCTTTCAGAATTAATTCTTTTACATTATCATAATTAGAGCTTTGTTCAACAGTAAGTTGTGTATAGATTTCACGAGCTTTACCAATTAAGACGCTCTGTAAAAGTAATGTCCAGTGCTCTCTTGGCCATTTTAAATTTTCAGCAACCTTTTCAAAATGAAGAAAATACTTATCAACTTCTTTTTCTTGGAAAGGTGGAGCAAGCCTAATATTTTTAGTGACATCAAATTTTGAATTTATTCTATGTTCAAACTGATTTGCTCTCTCTTTGATTTCTAATTCCCTCATTCTTAACTGAAATTCTCTCTCTTCTCTTTCTTTTTCTAATTTTCTCTCTTCCCTTTCTTTTTCTAATTTTCTCTCTTCCCTTTCTTTTTCAAACTGTCTTTCCCTTTCTTTTTCTTCCCTTTCTTTTTCTAACAGTCTTTCTTCTTGTTTCTTTTTCTAACTGTCTTTCTTCCCTTTCTTTTTCTAGCTGCATTTTCTCCAGTTCAAATTTAAATTGAAGTTCAAGCCCTTTAATTTTTATTTCAGAAATTTCAGAATGTTTTTCAACAATGTGAGAAAGTGCATCTTGTCCAAAAATATCTTCATCCACAAAATAATGAATCAGAAGATTTTTATTTTCTTGTTTACGCATAGAAGATTTAATTTCTGATAAATTATACATTTTGCAAGATCGCACAAATCAGTTTTCTTAGCCAAATCTGTTACCTCCTGGGAAGGTTCAGCTACAAACTTTCTAAAATAAAAGACATGACTGCTTGCTGCTGGTTTTAAACTTAAATATGGTGTGTTAAAAAAATTTCAAAATTGAAAAGCACACTTAATAGAACAACTATGATATCAAATCAGATGAGTAAATACGGTAATAATAAAATGTAAAATAAACGGTAATAATTTCCAATAATGTAGCCAAAAAGAAATATTCAATCCCGGACGAGCCCCCAATTTCTGTTACGAGCCAGGCGTAACGAGAAAGAAAAGCAAGCAACAAACTTGTAACAATAACAAATTTATTACAGAAAAATTAATAAAGAAAATTAAAACAACAAATTATGTGTACAAATACCTGAAGTCCAAATAAAAATGTAAAATTAAAATGTCTTATCTGATCCTGGAATGATCCTTTTTGAATAGCACAGTTAAATCCAAGTTAACTCCAAGAACACTTTAGAATAAGTTCCCATAATAAAATCCACAAGAATAATTTATTTTAAAATCCAAGCTCCAATAATTCACTTAATATCCAAGTTGAATAATACTCCAAATATATTGATGACTTAAAAGGTAACTGATGACTTAAAAGATCACTGATGACTTAAAAGGTAAAGGTAATGAAAAAAATGTCATTTTATATATATTTACTCAGAAAATTCCAGAAAGGTATATTATGTTCTAAAGTAATCATAATCTAGCAACTTCAACAATAAAGAACATTCCAGAAGTTTCTATCTAAATATTATGCATGAGTTTTCTACAACAGTTAAGAAAGTTCTAGTACATACATGTAGTTAATGTTCTAAAAATAGAACAATGATAATATTGGAAATACCAACTGGTCAGATATAAATTATATACATGTAATATGTTTTAACATAGCAAGCTATTTGGGATTTTTTCAAAGAAGGTTTTTTTTTTATATACATATATAAGGAAAATCAATGACCCCCGGGGCGGGGCCAAATTTGACACCAGGGCTTTTATTTGAACAAACTTTGTAGACACTCACTAGAAGATGTTTCATACTCAATATCTTAACTATAGCTATTTGTGTTTTTTCAAAGAATTTTTTTTAAGTTTTTGCTATACACATATAAGGAAAATCAATGACCCCCGTGGCGGGGCCAATTTTGAACCCATGGCTTTTATTTGAACAAACTTGGTAGACACACATTAGAAGATGTTTCATGCAAAATATCTAAGCTCTAGCTCTTTGGGTTCTTTAAAAGAAGATTTAAAGTTTTTTTTTTTCGGATGCCCTGGCAACCAGAGGTCTGCATGGAATTAAATTCCTTGAACAATTTTCAAAAGTGACCACAAAAGGAACATTCCTGTGAAGTTTGGATGAAATTGGCTTAGTGGTTCATGAGGAGATGTCATTTGAAGCAAAAGTTTACGGACGAGGGACGGACGGCCGGACGCCGGACGAAAAGCGATCACAAAAGCTCACCCTGTCACTTTGTGACAGGTGAGCTAAAAAGTGACTCTACGATTAACATATATATGAACACATATATTCAACAAGAAGCGCCGCAATGCGACGAAAACCAGGTTTTCAACAACCAAATGTTGATGTGACCGCAATCAATATGTCAAAGTACACTGAAGTTAATGAGTAGAAGCTGAAAATTATATTGTAAGCAAATGACCTTGAACTTGCTCCCAGATATCTAAGTAACAATCCAAGCTGCCACTCAACAAGTTTATTGTCAAAAGGTCAAAGCAAACTCAAAGTTATAACATGAAAAACTAAATACATTAACCTTGATCCACAGACACCTGGGTAGCAATCCCAAGCTGCCTCTTATATAAGGTACCTATTCATCAAGTTTGGTGTCAAAAGGCCAAAGCAAACTCAAATTTATTTAGCAGAAACTGAATTTCTATTTTTAATAACAGTGACCTTGACCTTGATCACAGACACCTGGATAGCAATCCCAAGCAGCCTCTTGATATAAGATATCCATACACCAAGTTTGGTGTCAATAGGCAAAAGCAAACTCGAATTAATGAGCAGAAACTGAATTTCTATTTTTAGTAACAGTGACCTTGACCTTGACCTTGATAACAGACACCTGTGTAGCAATCCCAAGCTGCCTCTTGATATAAGCTATCCATACACCAAGTTAGGTGTCAATAGGACAAAGCAAACTCAAGTTATAGAGAGGAAACTAAATTTCTATTTTTAGTAACAGTGACCTTGACCTTGATCACAGACAGCTGGGTAGCAATCCCAAGCTGCCTCTTGATATAAGCTATCCATACACCAAGTTTGGTGTCAATAGGCCAAAGCAAACTCTAGTTATTGAGCGGAAACTGAATTTCTATTTTTAGTAGCAGTGACCTTGACCTTGATCACAGACACCTGGGTATCAATCCCAAGCTGCCTCTTGATATAAGCTACCATACACCAAGTTATGTGTCAATAGGCCAAAGCAAACGCAAGTTATTGAGCGGAAACTGAATTTCTATTTTTTAGTAACAGTGACTTTGACCTTGATCACAGACACTGGTAGCAATCCCAAGCAGCCGCTGGATATAAGCTATACATACACCAAGTTAGGTGTCAATAGTCCAAAGCAAACTCAAGTTATTGAGCGGAAACTGAATTTCTATTTTTAGAACAGCGACCTTGAACCTTGATCACAGACACCCTGGGTAGCAATCCCAATCTGCCTCTTGATATAAGCTATCTATACACCAAGTTTGGTGTCAATAGGCCAAAA
>NW_026862623.1:0-16997 GCF_026571515.1 Ruditapes philippinarum
CTTACAAATGAATTAAGAAACAAACTTACAATTAATGATTATTATTAGACCACTTTGTTTAAGTAAATGTCTAAATATAATTAGAAATGACAGTGGATTAGTCTGATAACATGGTATGTATATATTAGTTATGTGATGTACCTTACATGTACATGTACTTTTGATGTACTTTTGATAGTTATAATATGCTTATTATATATACAAGTTGTACACATACAATATTGCTATAATGCACTACAAGGTATTAAGTGAATATTAGTGTGCATGAATTATATTTTCCTAAAAGCATTTAAATAAAACTTGTAAAAACTGCAGCTTCTGTCACAATCTTTTAGCTTAAAAAAATGGTTCAAGAAAATAACTTGTAAAAAATGGTAATGTAAGTATTGTTTAACATCACCATTTATTTTTAAATGTTGAAAAACTGGTAAAAAATGCTGGACACAAGTTTTTTAACAACAAGTTTTTACCAGTTTTTTAAGAACTGCTGTTTAAATGGAATCCTACAAATAAAGATGAAGGGCAAAAAATTGTAAAAAAGGCATTTATTTGAAAAAACCGCTAAATAACTGCAATATAACTACAAGTTAAATGCCTTTCCTTTTCCTAAGGGTTATTTAGCAATACCCAAAATGTTTTACCAAATACGAGTTCTCAATAGGCAAAGTAAAACCCCAAAATAAAACAACCCCAGATGATACGAATATGATTATTTTTGGAAGTGTTTTAAAGAAGGGACTCTTTATGTAATATTTAACAGGTTTTATAAATCAAGTGGTGTACAAATAAACACGTTTCAGGAATTCGTGGATTAACGATTCAAACTTTCTAATGACATACACTACCTTTATGTTGTTTTATGTTTTGAACATCAAATCCAGAGCAATGCAATTTTCTTTTTATACTTTTCATTTTTATCTTACACTTTAATTTTAAAAATAAAAAGCAAGGAAATAATTGCTTTCTTTTATGAGTGTTTGAACGTTTAGCAATCGTTATAAATGTTGTGAAATAAAAATAAATCGTAAGATGCCATTCTTTACCGTTTTCAGATTGATGAAAAAATTGAATTCTATCCGGCAATATAATGAAATTGGAATAAAAACAATTTCCTGAACGACTACTAGGGACAATTAATTTGAAATGTTTCCAGAAGACATCGTTGAAGTACGTTTAAATTTTCATGACTTTCTAAGTGATTGAATACAATTCATTTTTAGATTTTTTACGGTTTTGTTTGCCATTTCTGACGTTTTCTTAACATAATTCATTCTGTTTCGTTATAAAATTATTACCGTATTTGAAAAGAGCCTACTCGCAAGAATATTGCATCATGTACATCAAACCACTGACAAACTGTCAATCCGTTTTTACAGGAGAAAAATAAATTGTTGACTGCAAAAGACAGCATCGTTATTCATTCGTCTGTTGTAGTCAATGACAGTGAAATAAATCAAATTATCTTCATATATCTTATTGGTATCCAGTTTGTTTCTGAGTATATCTTCTAAGATAATATATCAGGCAGATGATATATAGGGAAATTTTCTCTTTTACTTTAACATTTATTCATCTATGTTAAAATGATTTTACAACTTAATGTGCACGATTACCGATTCAAAATGTTTATATCAGATTATGTTATTTACTGATTTGTTTCCAGTACATCTGTTCTATCTATACTAAATAACTTCCCACGCCACATCAGTCGCCACTTCATATAACAAGATGAAAAGTACTGTTTTCAATAGATTCTATTAGATATATTGTGCCTGGGAAATGATAAGAGGTATCTAGTTTGTTCCTACAGTTGTGATGATGATCGTCTAGACAAATTAGAAATATTGACTTATGTCTCAATGAGAAATTGTTAAAAAAGCATTTGACGTAAAATAATAGCACACCAGTTCAATGCTTTCAATAGCTATATAAAAAAATAGAAATATTTGTAAATTTGGACTAAAAAAACTATTTAACTTCAAAGTTCATGTAAGAGACGCATGGTGAAGTTGAAAAAAGAATGTTTAAAATTAACAGAATATATCCTGATAGTCAAACACTAAAGGAATAATTGCAACAGAACAAAAAGACCTTAAATATTTCTTACTAAATTCTTCGTATTTAGGTATATTGCTTACTTATTCAATGCAATTGAATATACAGTATAATATGTAATCGGTATAAACAAAGTATAATTCTTTATAAGGAACATTTGCAGCAATTGTAAATACAACTTGTGTTAACGTCATGTTCATGAAGATGCTTTTTAACTATTACAACGCCTTTTCAACTTCAAAATTTGATATGCATTGTTTAAGTGTTAGTGTGGTCATCTTAATAAATCCATGATGTAAAATTCTGGATGCTTTGTAAATTATTTAAATTTGCATAATTATACTAATCGTATGCACTGTCCATGACAGAGGGACCAGATATTAGATTTTAAAAAATGCTTCCACTGATGCCTACCTGGTAGAGAAAGTTATTCCAATACAAAAAAGACTCACAATACTTGTAAATGTAATGTGACATGACAGTAGTGCAACATTGTTCTGTTTGTATCATTACTTTAGTCAGTAATATTAGGTGATAAAAAATATCAAAACATGTACGTTTTCTTTTTCACCTATAATGCTACTCACTTTCTACAAATATCAACAACTAGTCATTGTAGGAAATATTAAAATCCACATGTAAATAAGCCAAATCGACTTTATTTATAAAATGTCCGTTTCATGTTTCACGCCAAATGGTATATCATGGCATTGATGTAAAGCATCAAATGGCATCCAAGCAAGAAATGCAGCATGTGAAGATGAAAAAGTAGACATCTGATGACCAGGTATTCTTTTAAACTTTTCAATGGTTAATTGGATTTTACCAGAATTGTACATGTATAACATAGATGAATGGGCGGATGAAAATAAAAATATTAAATGTATTTTCTTTGGAACATACAAAACAGTAGTCAAATTGAACAAAGACTGTTTTATATTATAATTGGAACAAATATACGAACAGCATATAAAAATTAAAAGGGACTTATATTGTCATATAACAGGCATTTTTCTGTTAAATAAAGTAAAATGGTTTCTTTTGATGCCTTGGAATTAAGATACAGTAGCTATATTTTAAGTGTCAGATAAATACTGAAAGAAGAACACACACTGAATGAAAAATTTGGGATAAATTTCTAAAAGACCAAATTCAGGATGTGTTTGTTATACGCGTTAACAAAAATAATGGAACATTTAAAACCATGAATAAATTTGCAAGGCATGTTGATATATTGAAACATTATTTATCAATGGAAGACTGTTACCTGCATTTTAGACAGGTATCATTGGGTATGAGGAAATTCACTAACATCATATCACTTAAAGCATGTTATAACATGCATGTATTTATCAAAACAGTTCATACAAACTTTTGAATTATAATAATTATCATAACGTATACAAATTAAAAATTTAAACTTTCATGTTATTTATACAGTACACAGTAAATGTTTTAGAATACATGCATTGATTACTCTGAATTTTGTCTCTTTCGAATGACACAATAAGAATAAATCAATAAGAAATATTCATTTGAATTTTAACCTGCAGTTTGAATTTTGAATTACTTAATGAAATTACAATAACTTTCATTATTAGCAGATTTTTTGATATTAAATAAAAAATATTCAAGTTAACCTTTCGTTAGTAAAGTTAACTTTAGTGAGTAATGTTTTGCTATTGTTTTAAAATGATGTCTTTAATTTGGGATACTATGAAACTCAGTACTCTCTAGCACTTTTCATTTATAAACGTTGATTTATTTTAAGTCGGTGTTACAGACCGTTTACCCGTTTACAAAAGCTTTCGCCGGCCACTTCCGGTCATGAACCTGCTTAACAAAACCGAATCTTGCAAGAGGCTATCATGTCATATTGTGCATTCTTTACTGTTTCTATTTTTAACACTTTTATTACAAGATGATGTTTCACAAATAAAATTCAATTATTTCATGAGTTTCAAGTGCCATTCTCTGAGACAAATCGTCTGCACTCTCTCTTTAATCTGTCTGGTTATCCAATCGCTGACTGTCAGGCCCATTTAACAAAAGAACAATATACTAGTCATTGCAAGAGACAGTTTCATTATTCAATTGTCTGTTCTAGTCAGTGGTCAGATGCCCTCTTATTGTTCTTCATATTACCAAAACGGCCAACTTTTATCATATTTACAAAGCGTACTCTTGCGATTTCAACCCAGATTCTTCGTAAGGTTTAAAAGTATTTTGATTGCCTCCGAATTGTAATATCTTTTTTTGAAAGGCGCATTATGCTTCAGAAATAAATATAATTTAATTAATAGAAATACAAAACATGTGTATAATAATGGTTTATAATTGAATTAGAGCTTTTTATAATTATGATAAACAACCGATAAAAGTAGCACTGAACGTGGATTTATGTTTTGTAAAAGTAGCAAAATGTAAACCAATTCGTATTTTGACTCCCATAATAATACTATTTAATACAAATATGCCAATTACTAACAGAGCAAATATGGCAATTTAGCAAATATGTTTTTCTTTTTTTTAAATTTATACGGAACATTGTTTTTAAAGAAAGTGAAGGTAGGGTTTCTGAGGCATAATGAGCCTTTAAACAGAAATGCGTAACCATGTAGAAAAGTGATCTGTAAAATTAATGTTCTTAGTGCTCTTTGGCACGAATTAAACTTGCGTTTAAGATAAAGCACGTGACAATTCATAGATAAAAGACCGACGTCCAATAAATATGCTTCAAAATACCAAGGTTCCTTACTTCATTAACTGACAATTTTATTGAAAGTGACCTGATTTTAACAATTATTCTTTTGAAATTACAAACTACACAATCCGATTTACGTACAACTGCGTGACAGCACGACAAGGTCACAGACGGATAGACGGACAATGGGTAATATATCCTTCCACAACCAAAAGTGCTGCAGAAGTTAAAGGATGTTTGAAAGAAGTATATTGCATGTGTTTTGCAAAAAAATCTTGATGTAAAAACTGTTGACAAGACAATAATTATCTTTTTAAAATTTATTTAATTGTTTATTTGCTGATATTTGTAGGAAAACTACAATTAACCGAACGACGAACTGTAATAATTATGTCGCAAATTTTGGTAAAACTAGCTGGTTTATAATCTGAGTAAACGAAAAAAAAATGGAATAAGGTTATCCAAATCGTCTGTCCCTGTTTTCCTCTGAATTAATTTGACGGAAAATCCTATTTCACGTTCTATTTGCCATCGCATCTATTTATATTTATTTCATGAGACAAATGAGGCTGACTTATTTGAAAAGATACATATTGTTGCAAAATATTTTAACTGTTTAGAAATGCTTCACTGGAAGAGGGCAATGCTCATACAAGCGTTTTGATAAAACAAGAAAAATATAGTAAACATAAACAATTAACTTGGTAACACCATCAATATTAAATTATTCAAACTTACAGTGGTTCGCAGTCACATTATAGCACATTTAAATTTAAAATGGGTTTCTAGTTCTTGCAAAGTAACATTAAGTACTCCGATAAGTTTTACATTGACAAATGAATGTTATATAAATTCAACAAAATATAAATTATAAAATAGTAAATTAATAATTACAAATAATTTATATATCACGCATTGGGTACAGATAAAAGGTTAACCTGTCCTTGTCTCTAGCCGATAAAAATAACTGTCTCAGTTACATGACACATGTAAAAAATACATAGATTTCGAAAGATTCTTCAAAATAGAGAAAATAAGAATCCCTAAAGAAAGCCCAACAAGACAAAATTGAAAATGTTTCAAACTCTGTTTGATTAAACCTGTTCATGGACGATAATGGAAAATGCAAGTTACCGTCCACGCCCCCTAGCACCGGCTTAAGCAGAATTAAACATTTAAAATGAACTGGTACAATTTTGAATTTTGAAACATCCGCAGATGTGTTCATATGGCGGTTATCATGGAACCTTCAAAGTGTTCTTGTTAATTTGTCTCGAATTGGTAACCGCAACTTACTTTCTGACTTGCAAGTGCCAGTCCATGAAAAGCGCATATGGTCCCCACGTAAAAAAAGCCAAGGTTATAAAGAACGCTTGTACAAGGCACACGCGCATATCACAGATAACATACTTCTGTTGAAACGCATCTTAAGTAACAGTATTAGAAAATAAGTTAAAATAAGTAAAACTCATGTTTAAATCTGAGGATAAATGTCAAAAAGTTGTGGTCTTACAATGTAGAAAGGGCACATACATGTTATAAAGTAAACATTAAACAGATAATGAAAATATGGCATGAATAAATAACTACATACACTGTAAAATTTGAAATCTAGCAAATTTAGTTTCATTGCAACGAATTCAATTTAGAGAGTCAATAAGAATATGAGTTTTATTTATTAAATTGTAAATTATTAACTAAAATAACATTAACTGATACTTCCACTTATTTCTTTACCACTATACCTTTTCGTTTGTGTTTAATGATTGGTTTAGTGCTCTGTCGGTGGTCTTGTGTGACCCGGTAATCTTCAGGCCTGTGTTCGGTAAACGTCGCTTTTTCTTGTTGATATTTCATCCGTATTTTAAAGATATTTGTTAAATGTTAGCATATCAAATTCAACACAGGGGTATTTTTGCAGTATTATGATGAAGTCTGTTCTTTTTTGTGGCTTTTTATATCAACAAATTAACTATGCAAAAGACTTTCCAGCTTCCCTCCTGGGGGGACTTCGGGTGTCTTATATATGATTTATACCATGCACAAGAAAGCAAGCCTTTAACAACATAGAGGTTCCTGTAAGCTGGCTTGAAAATGTTATCAAATGAGATTCTTTGCGGGGTTCGAACCTTAACGATGTGGTGCAATAATTGGAAGTCAGCTTTTTATAAATTTGTTTACGGATACCATCGTTCCTTAAAGAATAGAATAGATTGTTGATGTGGGTGTTCGTCAAAAGGTAAAAGGTAGAAATATAATATGCACAAATTTGATATTAAAAAACAACAAAAAAACAACTGATTATTACTATACAGCCTCTTTTGAAATGTTAAATATACATCTTTTCAATCCACGCAAAAATATGTTATGTTTTGAACTTTACTCACTACAAGTAATCACAATCACATGTCCTCTGTGTTCCTTCACGTGTTTTTCATGTCTGTTTTGTTACTTGTTTTGGATGTTTACATGTTTTGTGATGTCTGTCTTGTTGGATTGTCGTTGACGGTAAGTATTTTCTCAATCCCCCCCTCCCTCATCCATTTTAACCCCCCACCTCTTTTCATCCTTGCAGCCCTTATCCCTTTAATTCCCTTATGGTCTCGTTTTAGTTGATATTATTTCACATAACATGTCCCACTCCTTTCACCCTTATGTCCGCCCTAAGGTTTTTTGAGTGTGTCGGGGGCCGCGTCCTGTGAACGTTGCCTTTGCCTTGTTGATCTTTATTCTTGTTTTTTTTAAAACTGGCAGTTTTGCTAAGAATATATCAATTTAATTTTCCAGTAATATAAAGTGCAGCTTCATTCACATATTTATGTTAGACATATTCAGGAAAAATTTACTAGATAAATTCCTGCAATAAAAGTATTTAATTGTATATCATTAAACAAGCCATCATCTATATCTTAAATTTTTGAAGAATGTCTACCTATTTTAGCACAACTTGTAACACTACTAAACAGAACGTCACCCTTGCTTATCACAATGAATTCATCACTAATTTGCAATTGCTTTGAAATGTGTACATCCTCTGAGAATTCTTTTTCGTTAATTGAATTGGAAATTTGCATAAGAAATCAAATTATGTCACATTAAATAAAATTTTACATTGATCTACAATAAGTTTATGATATTGCTAAAGAAGAAAACCAAACAACTTTCCCTTGAGAAATTAAGTAATTGCGCTTTTGTTTCTAATAACACATGTACTGTAATTGTTAATATATTTCTACAAATAAATATTATTCATGTGAATTTTGATATTTATAATTTATTCAGAGTGGCCCTATTACGGTAAGAAAAGACAAAGAACTTTAAAAAATGCTGTTGGCCTCACAGCATGCCATCATCAAATATTGTTTAGTAAAATGATTCAAACCTTACAAAATCATATATTATGTGAACAATGCAATAAAGTTGAAATTTGCTCTAACCGGTGCTACGGAAGGCTTGGTATTCTTGTACACTGCTAGGAGAATAAACAAATGGAGCGGGCAACTATTTCATTTCTGAAGACATTTATATACAAAAATATTCAGATCGCAAACAGCATCAGAGGTTTATTTCACAACTTTGATATTTATTTGCTATTTAATTCATATATCTATGAAATCAATGTTCTTAAGAATCTCATGTTTAATCCCTTTTCGTTATGTGTTTCGAGATTACATTAAATTGTATCTTATTTTATCTTCATCGTGGATTTAAATATATGAAAATGCATTTGTCAGATAAACATACAACATTTTTATTAGTGAATATATTAATGTTTGATATGCCAATATATGCCATATATATAATCAAACTGAAAATGTGGGCGAGCTTAATGTTAACACCAAATATGAAACGGCAGTGTTATTTATGTTTCATCCCATGATTTTAAACAAATGTAAAGCAAAAATTGTCCAGAATACGGCACGATCAAAGTGTGACGCGTTTTAATTTAAATGGAAGAGAAAATATAACATGCATTAACAACGGTTTTTATATAAGTCACACATATGCTTTGTGTGCCTTTAATTGTATATATTGCTAACGTTGCCAGCTGTGTCAAAGACAAGAATAATTGAATAACTTTATTTTGAAAAAAAAATGAAAACAACAACATAAAAACAACACTTCAAAGATGATTATTTACAATAATTGAAAGACAACACGGTTTGTATCAACTTTTTCATCATTAAATGAATTCAGACCACTAACAAATTTGATGTTCAGATCTTTCATTTAAATTAAACTTACGCATTATCTTGGGTATATAGGATGGTTGGGAAAAATTCTCTTTAAAAAAATAGAAACATTTAAGTTAGTGTACATGAACAGTAAATAGTTTAAATTCTAATACTAAATATTGTCAAAACGTTTCAATTGTATAGAAATTGTACAAAGAAATTAATGAAGTATCAATGCAACTTTTCATCATTAAAATTTGTTTTCTTAATTAACTTATTAAATCTTTATCAGAATATAACTTGTAATAGTGCAAACTCGCAATGTCAAAAACATCTGAGGAAAAGGGATCAGAATAAGATCTATTATTGCATTATTACTGCAATACATTACGTCTGAAAACCTCTATTATATTAAACTTCAGATAGACTAAAGTCCTTGAGCGATTTTCAGAAATATCTTACGTTATATTGATGCAATTATTCTATTTTATTTAGCTTCTAGTGAGTTGGTTCAAGTTTGTACAAGTTTAGAAAAAGGGTTATGTAAATCTTAGAAAACAATAAGTGTATTTCATATAATTAAATGATCGACTTTAGTTTTGAATGAAACTGAGGCAACATGTCTAGTTGGTGAATTTACCAGATAAAATCTATCGCGAACTGATCGACGTCCTTGCCACTTTAATTCAAGAAGAAAATTTTTCTCAAGGACAGTAGTATAAAGTGAATGTCATCAATTGCTTAAATGTTAACAGTTATCATATTTACTTACATTTTACTTTGAATTAGAAATAAGATAATTTATGTGTCATTTAAAATTATCGTAATTGGTCAATCTAGTATTCGTAAGTGAATAATGGCGTAGACACGATTAAGTCCCAATGTTAATGAGATTACTAATATGATCTTAAACAACAAAACAATGCATGTAAATATAAGACAACAACAAAACAAACGTTAAATGTTTGGCTCACTTCATGTTTTAACAATCTTGCATTTCTAGCATAAATACAATATATATAAAAACTGTTAAAATCATACCTATTCCCTCTTCAGGTGAAATTGTAATTATATAAACATCTTTTGAATTATTCAAATAAAGGCATCTGCCCTTTGAAGTCCATTGCAAAACATTGTTTGTGATAAAAGAAAATATTTTATCATTAACATTGGCTGCAAGGTTTATCAATAGAACCATAAGAACAAAACTAATTATTATATTATATATATTAAATGAGCTCTGAATTAATAGAGTTTCCGTTTCGCCTTTTATTCTTAATATTCTTAAGAATGTACAGAAACAGTAATCATGACAAGTATCTTGAAAATATCTAGAAACAGAGTTTTGTCCGCTTTGATGACTACAATATTGATTATGTGTTGTATCTAAATGCGTTTATAAATACTATTAGGTATATCATACATTTTTGTTTAAAATAAATTGTTACAATCGGGTAGAAGTTATCAGGCGAATCGGCAAGCGTACAAAGCTATTATGATAAATAATAAATGTATCTATATTATATACACATAAAAATTGTATAAACTTCCCGTCATTATATAATAACGACGCAGTCGTATAATATTTTGTATTATTTTATTTGGTTACTTTCAAAGTTTTTAACAGACATGGGTCACGAAAAAATACAGTGAAGTCAGACTTCAAGACTTCAAAAGGATTGGTTGTGAACACCTCATTACGTGTCTCTTGATAACAAATAAAGATAGAATAATAGCAGATTATAGAATTCCACCTGAAACCAGATAACATAAACTTTACACGTATTTATTTGAAAACAGAAAATGTTTATATGTTCAAATAAAACAAAAAGGATGGTGCTGGATTAATTATAATACAATATGCTGAAGAAAAAGTGAAAGATAATTTAATGAATGGCAAGGTCAGTAACAAGACGTCCTTCAAACTTGGCGAAAAAAGTGTAGTATATTTCCTGTATCTTTTTGAAAGATAAGTCATTTCAATATCTCAATGCCTTTCAGTACAAAGGCATGTCGAATAAATAATAAACAAAATGCATGTCTTGAAAATCAAGCCTTGCAGTTATTTGTTGATTATGTGATTTAATTATGAAACAGATTAAATATAGGACTTGTTCAAGGATCTCAGTTTCAGGTTCAGTTGCCATGCATCCATATAGAAATAAAGTCAAATATTAAGCATACCCCGTGTTTATCTTTTTACAATACTATTTTTATATGATAAGATAATACAATTAACTGAAATATTAGTGGTATTATATCATAGTGATGTGTCCAGACGACAGAAATTCCCACCCCCACATGTATTCACTTGTCAAACGTGTCTTTGGCATCTAAATTCAAAATTGTACCATTTCATGTTTAAATGTTGAATCCTGCTTAAGCCGAAGCTAGGGGTGTGGACGGTAGTTTGCACTTGACAGTATCGTCCATGAACAGGCTCAATCAAACCGAGCCTGCAACATTTTCAATTTTCCCGTTTTTGACTTTCTTTAAGGATTCTTATTTTCTCTATTTCAGTATGATTTAATATGTTGCTGGCACTAAAGACAACCTATCAAGATACATGTATTGACATTACGTCTTCACTTAATGGAGTGATATGTACTGGTTGTCTATTACTTTACACATGCTCTTATACGAAGAAGAAAACTATACAGCTTGATTTAATAGATTAACTAGGAAACTAAAATCAATGCCCATCATGCATTTCGGTTTGGTCTCAAACTTCTGTCTCATTTTAGTATTGATACATTTAAGCCATATGCATTTTCAAAAGATTCTTACTACCTAACCTAAACGTATGTCTAGATCTTTACGTAAGTATATATCATTATGTAGGAAAAAATAAGAACAGACATTCGTTACCATAAACAAATGAAAAAGTAAATTATAAAAAGTAGACTGAAATACTATTTATGTTTCATTTTTCATCTTAAATAACAGTGTAATTGGCTCTCATTTTACCGGTAAAATAATAAAACAACTTAAAAGGACTCCACTGAGGTTTTTTTGATATGATGGGACTGAATTTTTTTTCCATATAAATGTACCATTTGATGTAGGTTTAGACCTTTAACGTTTGTGCAAAATTTCAGATCATTCGCGAACTTCGTTTTTTCCAGAATAATTATTCACATTGTAAATAAATGACCCAAAATGAAAAGCGTTCAAACGCTTTTCACTCAAATCGGACTTAGAAAAGCATATAAATACGATTTTCAATTATTTCAAAGTATATTTATTAACTATCTTTGCATATATTTCTGTCTAAAGTGCCCCAGCTCATTTATGTAAGAAATTCAAATGTTATGTTTTAGGCTTTTAAACCTCAGTGGAGTCCCTTTAATGCTATAGTAGGAATTCTAGTATAACGTACTTTCTTATATTGTGTGTAGTCAGAAAATTGAACAATATAATATTTTTTTAGTATATCATAACAAAACATGAAATATTGAATGCAACGAAATTGGAAAACATGCAACAGTTTGTAATTGTATATCATTATATCAATAAATCAATACATGTAATTGACATATTTCTTTGAATAATTTCAAAGAAATAACACAATAAGATGAAACTTAAAATACAATTGAACGACACATTATGTCGCATTTCCATTTCTATTATTATAATAGTAATTTTGTAATAACTGCATCACAGTTCTCTCAAAGACATAAACTATGTTTACTTTACACCAACAACAACTACTACTTATTTTTAAATGTACGTGTTAGAGTGTTGAACGATGCGTTTATTGAATGCTGCCCCTCCTTGTTAATCTCAATTGGATAGTGGAAATAAGACCTCTTATTGGAGAATGTTTTATAAAAAAATATCTGACTAGGATAGCAGTAATTCCTTCATCATTTTATGCCATTTCACATAATTGCAAACGGAGTGAACTGCATCAAAATCAGACAATATAAATAGCGGCAGTTCATGTTTATAAAAGAACTAAATTTCAAATAACTTACTTTGTTATGTAATTACGGCGATACTTTAGAAATAAAAATGGATATAGTGTTGCATTAAATTAAATCAAACGTTAAAGACTATGCTATTGTTCATACATGTAATCCAATGTCTCAAGAAATAAAAGAAATTGAATGTCTTTTTGTATCTATAGACAGACTACTGAGACATCACCTTGTTTTACCACAACAATGTCAGGAAAGTCTTTAATCGCTTAATGTGCCTCTCCCAAAGGAGTATCGGATGAGAATGGATTGTGCTCTGTGAATTTAAACTCCCATGTCTAAATTTAAAATTTCTTAAATTGATGTTTTTGTGAATTCAAATTTTTTTGGTGATTTGAAAAATACTGATGATATCGTGCAGTTTATATAACTGCATTCATTTTGTTAAAAACTGTTCAAAACTAATTTCAAAAAGACATTTAAAACCTGACATGCACATGCGGTTTAGCGTAATTCCCTTACAGGAAGTGTTAGCTATCGAATTGTTATATAATCTCCATTAACTTTCCATTAACTTCTAAATAACATTTTTCGTTTTAATCTTGGGAAGTTACTTTATAACATTGATATCTGTCTCACATATATACTGAAATATCAAAATACTATACACTTAGATATATCTAAGAGATCATTAAAACTTTGAAACATTGTGAATTAGATGCATTGCGGAACAAATTTGAACATTTGCTTAATAAAATGATATCATTTATTCAAAAGAAGTTAATCGACAGATTTACTAAACAGGCAGTTTAATAATATAATTATAGAGTAATTAACAGTTATTGTTTTTTTTAAATGTTTATAATTGTTTCCGATGAAGACGTATACACGTCGGAACTAGTAGAGTGGGTTGCCAGTAAATGTAAATATGAACCTTCAAGTTTCCAACATGACTTGTTTTATTCACATTTTCTCTGTAAATCATGAATTATATTCATATATTTGTACACGAATGATTATCAAACTAGACACATAGAAAATAGTCTAGAATTATTTGTGATGCTCTTAATGACAAATATCCTTCAGTTATTGGACTAATGTTTTAGTATGACAAATAAGTAAGGGAACGGCATAAGTTAGCAGATAAATTAATAATTGTCAATATACATGTCATATCTTATCTTCACTGATACAGTAGAAGACTGTCTTTTGCATCTGAGTATTATTATTGACTTCTTGATGGAAACAGCCTTCACTTACTGCAATTCTAAGAAATTATGCGCTTCTTGGTATGTTTCATCCTTCTACAATTCTTCGAGCTGCAACATTACTGATCGTTTTTCTACATAGAATTGTTGCTATACCTAGATAAGATATAAATCCTATGATGTTTCTTTTTTCCTGAAATTGATGACAATTCCGAGACTAGCTTCATATCTCCTATGATTCCTACAATAGCTATGCTCTTTAGCTTTTTTTACAAATATATTTGATAACAAATACTTGGAAATGGGCTTATTCTTACGCTCGCTTCGGTTTCCAAACGACTTGCTTCTGATAAGGTAGCGACTAAGGATATCTTGTTCTTTTAAGATACTAGCCGTTTTTTAGAAGTAATCTATTATATGCACTGAATTTAAGAAAAAAAAAGGATAACTTACAACAATGCTTTAGACAGTATTTTTACATAGACCTCATTGTTGTTCTTACAGTAATATTTATGATATTACTTTAGTGCTTCTTTCTCCTATCTATTTGCTGCTAATTTTCCCGAATGCAAGGGCGATACTTTGTCACAGATTGATTTTCAATACCGATTTGAAATAATTCATAACCCTTGTCTCGCTTAATAAAAAGAACGTATTTGTGACCGTTCAATCATGCCATAGCCATTAATCATGTTTGGAAAGAATAAAAAACCTTGCTCTTTAGTAGAAAACATGATCAGAAGTCACCGTCAGCTGGTCCAGTGTTTATTAAGATATAAAAATAAAAAAATAGAGCTTTTGTCACAAATTAACAACTTTTTACATTTTTTGTTTATTAATTACTATTTAATTTTAGTTTAATATTACCATTTTAGTCTTATAAAGCAATGAAAAAAGTAATTTAATTCTAATTCAGATCTTTCTAGGTAAACACAGGGCCAGTGTAAAAATGATTTAAAAATAATTGATGGACGCATACACTAATAAAAACTTAATGACTCTTTTCTTTATTTCCTTAAAAAAGAATGAACGGTTAAAAACACTTTTAAGAAACACGAGCATTTTACCAGGTTTCAAAATAAGAGAACGATTTCTTTGTCTAATTTTGTCATTTATGTAATGTACTGAAGTGACATATTGGTCCCGTTGTCGCTGAGCAGTTGTCTTTTAGGGTTGATGCATGAATTAGATCGTAATAGGCGACCTAATTGATAAAAAGTAATAGAATCTATTTTTTTCTTCGTTCAAGCAGGTAAAGTGGTTTTGACTTACGGTGTTACTTTCGGTTTGTAACACCCGATGTTAGTCACAATCATTTTTACATGGAAACGTATATTTTAGCCATTTATTAGGAAACAATTAGAAACAATTAGAAATACCGCTAGGATTACATGTACCCAATACGATCAAAATGAACATATTGCAAACTCAGTCATTAAAGAATATTTTACCGAAATAAATCGGAGCGGAAGCTGAGGTTATTAACACGACATTTTCAGACCATCACAGAATTTTCCATAAGATATTATTTTGCGTATTGTAGATGTCAACCTGATGTCTCGAACGTAGCAATGATATCTGGAAATATTGAGTTGTCTATATGCTGCAGTAATCTTAAATAAGGGGTTTTGTTTATAATGAGCATGGAAATTACCCAGAACAGAGTCAATTATTTGATAAGCTTTGATACAGTATCAGAGGAATATCTTGTTCACAGCTTTCTATTCAAGATGACTTATAATCTCTTTATTTTATATTAGCGATATCTAAACAATATATCTAGATGATAATACATGTACATGTATAATTGTCTTTTTGAGTTTGTGTTTTTTAATAGGTTATTTTAATGATTTTCAATTGTTGATACTATAACATGTTTAATATAGCTTTCAAAGGAGATTTATAAGTACAAGGACATCTTGACAAACTAAGAACATGATGCACAAATTGTTAATAAAATAGGTATAAAAAAGTAGTTGAAAGTCAAAATTTTGGCTTAATATGATAAGGAAAATATACTTATGTTAGGCTATGTATTGAATAGTAAAACTGACAAATAGTAAGGTAACATATATCAGCTATTTATTAAACAAACGATTTAAGAAAATAAAATATCTTAAACCGGACAAAAATAATATTAAAAGATATTAAAAGCACACTCATCTTTAAACCACTTCCTTATTCATGTTGGGTGACCAAGCTAGTTCAGACGGATATGAAATTCATTATGCTGGTGTCATATACAATGGTAGGCTACTACGTCATGGCGCACCTGCAAAATGCTCGCAATCGGACGGTTATCCCATCGACTCCAAAATAAAAATATGTATTTTTTCTAAGAAACCGTTAGAAGCGCATCAAAGACTGGCTTGAGTACTCAATATAATTGTAAAAAACGTTTAAAATTTTACTGTCTGGTTTAAGTCTGAAAACGGAATAAATTTGTTTGGGAGTCAGAGTGCGAGCATTTAGGAAAAAAAAACTTTATCCAATTTTCAGGACTAAACAAAGCAGTAAAACTCTTAAACGTTTTTTTTTTTTGCAATTACATCAAGTAGTAATGTAAATTCTTGGAGCGCTACATTATTGTTTTCAAATTTCTAAAGATTTCTTAAAATAAAAACACATTAAACTTCGAGTCGACAGGATGTTACAAAAATACATTTGGGAATAAGCTAATGTTCATTCTGGTATGTTGTAAGAAAGAATCAGACAGAAAAACAAATAATTATTTATATATTTTCATACTTACAATAAAACGTTTATTTTTAATACGATACTTAATAGTTAGAAATGCATTTTTTAAATGGCTAACTAATATTGCGTTTACCAATAATTGCTTTTTTGTATTCATGAATATGTTTTTTTCCCCTTTCAATGTCGACAGAAAGCTTGTAATTTCAACAAAGCATATTATATCAGAGTTTATGCCCAG
>NW_026862624.1:0-58910 GCF_026571515.1 Ruditapes philippinarum
ACGCAATTTCTAAAAATAGAAAACATTACGCAATTTCTATAAATAGAAACATTACGCAATTTCCATCAATAAAAACATTACGCAATTTCGATCAATAGAAACATTACGCAATTTCTATAAATAGAAACATTAAAAATAGAAACATTACGCAATTTAAAAAAAAATAGAAATATTACGCAATTTCTATAAATAGAAACATTACGCAATTTCTATAAATAGAAACATTACACAATTTCTATAAATAGAAACACTAAAAATAGAAACATCAGGCAATTTCTAAAAATAGAAACATTACGCAATGTCTATAAATAGAAACACTAAAAATAGAAACATTACGCAATTTCTAAAAATAGAAACATTACGCAATTTCTATCAATAGAAACACTAAAAATAGAAACATTACGCAATTTCTAAAAATAGAAACATTACGCAATTTCTATAAATAGAAACACTAAAAATAGAAACATTACGCAATTTCTAAAAATAGAAACATTACGCAATTTCTAAAAATAGAAACATTACGCAATTTCTATAAATAGAAACACTAAAAATAGAAACATTACGCAATTTCTAAAAATAGAAACATTACGCAATTTCTTAAAATAGAAACATTACGCAATTTCTATAAATAGAAACATTACGCAATTTCTATAAATAGAAACACTAAAAATAGAAACATTACGCAATTTCTAAAAATAGAAACATTACGCAATTTCTAAAAATAGAAACATTACGCAATTTCTAAAAATAGAAACATTACGCAATTTCTATAAATAGAAACACTAAAAATAGAAACATTACGCAATTTCTAAAAATAGAAACATTACGCAATTTCTAAAAATAGAAACATTACGCAATTTCTATAAATAGAAACACTAAAAATAGAAACATTACGCAATTTCTAAAAATAGAAACATTACGCAATTTCTAAAAATAGAAACATTACGCAATTTCTAAAAATAGAAACATTACGCAATTTCTATAAAAAGAACACTAAAAATCGAAACATTACGCAATTTCTAAAAAATAGAAACATTACGCAATTTCTAAAAATAGAAACATTAAGCAATTTCTAAAATTAGAAACATTACGCAATTTCTATAAATAGAAACACTAAAAATAGAAACATTACGCAATTTCTAAAAATAGAAACATTACGCAATTTCTAACAAGAGGGCCATTATGGCCCTGAGGTTGCTCACCTGTATATAGGCCCCCGGAGCGGGGCAAGTTTAAACCCCAGGGCTTTTATTTGAACAAACTTGGAAGACACTCATTAGAAGATGTTTCATAATGTTAAGTTTTTTACTATACTTATGAAAAACAATGATCTCACCCGCCCCCTGTGCCCCCCCCCCCGCCTGGCGTGGCCAATTTTCAACCAAGGGCTTTTATTTGAACAAACTTGGTAGACTAAGCTCTAGCTCATTGGGTTTTTTAAAAGAAGATTTTTAAGTTTTTACTACACACATATAGTTAAAAACAATGACACCCCTAGGGCAGGGCCAGTTTTGACTCCAGGGCTTTTATTTAAACAAACTTTGTAGACGTTTACTAGAAGACGTTTCATGCTTAATATCTAAACTCTAGCTATTTAGGTTTTTTTCAAAGAAGATTTTTAAGTTTTTACTATATGCATATAAGGAAAATCAAGACCCCCCGGGGCGGGGCCAATTTTGACCCAAGGGCTATTATTTGAACAAACTTTGTAGACACTCACTAAAGGATGTTTCATGCTTAATATCTAAACTCTAGCTATGTCGGTTTTTTCAAAAAAGATTATTTAATTTTTTGCTATACACATATAAGGAAAATCAATGACCCCGGGGCGGGGCCAATTTTGACCCAAGGGCTTTTATTTGAATAAACTTGGTAGACACTCATTAGAAGTTGCTTCATGCTGAATATCTTAGCTCTAGCTCTTTGAGTTCTTTCAAAGAAGATTTTGTAAGTTTTTACTATATGCATATAGGGAAAATCAATGACCCCCTGGGGCGGGGCCAATTTTGACCCCAGAGCTTTTATTTGAACAAACTTGGTACACACTCATTAGAAGATGTTTCATGCTGAATATCTTAGCTCTAGCTCTTTGGGTTCTTTAAAAGAAGAATTTTAAGTGTTTACTATATGCATATAGGGAAAATCAATGACCCCCTGGGGCGGGGCCAATTTTGACCCCAGGGATTTTATTTGAACAAAATTGGTAGACACTCACCAGAAGATGTTTCATGCCAAATATCTAAGTTCTAGCTCTTACGGTTTTTTAAAAGAAGATATTTAAAGTTTTTTCTTTCGGTTGCCATGGCAACCAGAGTTCTGCATGGAATTAAATTCTTTGAACAATTTTTAAAGGTGACCACCAAAGGAACATTCCTGTGAAGTTTGGATAAAATTGGCTTAGTGGTTTATGAGGTGATGTCATTTAAAGTAAAAGTTTACGGACGGACGGACGGACGGACGCCGGACGAAAAGCGATCACAAAAGCTCACCCTGTCACTTTGTGACAGGTGAGCTAAAAATAGAAACATTACGCAATTTCTATAAATAGAAACACTAAAAATAGAAACATTACGCAATTTCTAACAATAGAAACATTACGCAATTTCTAAAAATAGAAACATTACGCAATTTTTAAAAATAGAAACATTTCGCAATTTCTATAAATAGAAACACTAAAAATAGAAACATTACGCAATCTCTAAAAATAGAAACATTACGCAATTTCTAAAAATAGAAACATTACGCAATTTCTAAAAATAAAAACATTACGCAATTTCTAAAAATAGAAACATTACGCAATTTCTATAAAAAGAAACACTAAAAATAGAAACATTACGCAATTTCTAAAAATAGAAACTTTACGCAATTTCTATAAATAGAAACATTACGCAATATATGTTGTTGTTGTTGTTGTAGAAACATTACGCAATATATGTTGTTGTTGTTGTTGTTGTTGATGATGATGATGATGATGATAATGATAGATATGTGTGTATATATATATATATATATATATTGTGACAATAAATTTGGAGAAAATAAACGTTCATACAGTGCTAAAGTATAATTACCCAAGTACTTTCCGCGTATTATGCCTTCATCAGGGGTGTATTACATGTATAATGTGCACACAATCGAGTACAAAATCTCAGTACGTGTGTACTGTATAGTATCAAAAATTGAACTCTATGCCGTTATACAGTACACACGTATTGAGATTTTGTGTGTGCACATTATACATGTAATACACCCCTGATGAAGGCATAATACGCCGAAAGTACTTGGGTATTTATACTTTAGCACTGTATGAACGTTTATTTTCTCCAAATTTATTGTTATTTTTTCCACGTTCTTGTATCCTTCTTGGGATCCAGTGTTTTTGAAAGGTATTTTGTAGATGCAAATATTTTTCACAAACCTATATATATATATATATATATACACACACACCAATAAATATATAATTATGGTCATTTAATGCACAAATCTGAGAAAATTCAGTAATTTAACCTTCAAGGTCAAGGTCATTAAAGAGCCCAAGCAAATTTGGGTTTGATAAACAACAAGGTCTGGTCCTTCTGTTATAATATGAAGTTGATCCCTTCAATAATAGCAAAGTTACAGTTAGTTACCGCCAAAACAATGAAAATTTCAATAATTTGACCTTCAAAGACAATGTCATTAATGAGTGAAGGTCAAGGTCTTTCGGTATATTTTTAACAGTTATCTTTGAAGATTATTATGTTCAAGTTTCAAGACAATCCGTTCAAATATAACAAAGTTACAGCCAATAATAGCCAAAAAAAATGAAAATTTCAATAATTTGACCTTCAAAGTCAAGGTCATTTATGAGTGAAGGTCAAGGTCTGTCTAGTTATTTTTAAGGGATATCCCTTAAGATAATTATGTTCAAGTTTGAAGACAATCCATTCAAAAATAACAAAGTTACAGCCAATAATAGCCCAAAAAAATGAAAATTTCAATAATTTGACCTTCAAAGTCAAGGTCATTTATGAGTGAAGGTCAAGGTCTGGCTGGTTATTTTTAAGGGATATCCTTGAAGATTATTATGTTCAAGTTTGAAGACAATCCATTCAAAAATAACAAAGTTACAGCAAATAACAGCATGAACAAGCAAAAATTGGACTTTTAACCTTGAAGGTCAATGTCATTTATGGATGAAGGTCAAGGTTAGTGTGGTCTACTGAAAGGTCTTGTCCCAAGGGTTGTTGTAGCCAAGTATGAAGACAATACACCAAGAAATAAAAAAGTTATGATCCAGGTACAAGTTTGCGGACGGCAACGGCAACGCCGACCCGACTATAACAATACCTCTACTTTTTTTTCAAAAAAAAAAGTCGAGCTAAAAAATGAAATAGAGGATAAAATACCCAAATACGGAATTACTAACCGGACTAACAAACGCTTTAAACACAGAAAACCGTACTGGAACGAGGAACTACAAACACTGTGGAACTCTATGCGTATCGCAGAAAAAGAATTCCTTAAATGACGATCGGACAACCAAACAAGGACGCACCTGCGTGTTAACTATACAAATGCCAGAAATATATTTGAACGGTTTTATAGGAGGTCAAAGGCACCCGACATTGAGGAAATGTCGACATCAAACCCTAACGAGTTTTGGCAAAAAAATCAGCAACTTGGTCCGCGTAAAGACAAAAGTATTCCGGTTGAGATCGTGGATGGTAGCGGAAACACGATTAAGGAGGAACATGTAGTTTTTGAGCGGTGGAGAAACGAATTCTACCACCTGTATGTGGAATCGACGAGATCCCTTATGACGTACTGAAAAATCCTGCTGTTATAGAGACAATTCACCATCTATTTCAACTTATTTTTGACTGCAATATAATACCCTCTGTGTGGCGAAAGGCAGTTATTTGCCCAATACTGAAAGACCCAAATTCTGATCAATGCACTACCGCGGGATCAGCAAACTGTAAAAGTCTTACAGGTTATTTGGAAAAAACAACATTCTCGCAGACGAGCAAAACGGATTCAGGAAGCAACGGTCATGTGAAGACCACGTGTTTACGCTAAACAGTGTTATACGGAACAATAAATCAGTGTTCACAGCCTATATTGATCTTAAAAAATGTTTTGATTACGTAGATAGAGACATGCTACTATACAAACTGTTGATAAATACCATAGACGGCAAACTGTATAACTCGATTAAGAATATCTACGCAAGCTCAGTGTCGTGCAAAAGTATAAATTACAAGCTTACAGACTGGTTCAGCTGTTTGTCAGGCGTAAAACAAGGCTGTAATTTGTCCCCGGCATTGTTCTCCGTATTCGCTAACGATCTTGCACGTGAAATCAACGACCTTGACCTTGGTGTAACGGTTGGTGACATTAAACTTTCCTTGTTAATGTACGCAGACGAAATTGTCTTAATGGTGGATAGTGTGGAGAAATTACAATCCATGTAAGACACTGTTAGTAACTGGTGCCAACGGTGGAGGGTACTTATCAATGCAGATAAATCTAAATGCATACATTTTCGCAAGGGTCGGGCACAACGAAGTGACTTTGAATTCAAAATCGGCAACAGTACTCTGGAAACAGTTGAAAAATACAACTACTTAGGCGTTATATTCCATGAGAAGAATGACTACTTTAAACAGTGAATCTCTTGGTAAAGCAGCTGGTCGAGCTCTCGGTGGCATCATTAACAAGAATCACAACCTGAAAGACTTTGGCTTTAAGTCATTCGAAAAATTGTATCTCTCCTGTGTTGTGCCTATATTGGACTATTGCTCATCAGTGTGGGGCTTAAAGAAATATCAAGCAACAGACAATGTCCAAAACAGAGTCATGCGGTACTTCCTTGGTGTCCATCGCTTCACGCCTATTCTCGCGATGGTTGGTGACACTTGGTGGATACCTAGTGTTCACAGACGATGGGGAAATATTCTGCGAATGTGGAATAGATTAATATTGATGGACGATTCGAGAATTACAAAGAAAGTGTTCAATACTGACTACGCTAAATGCAACAATAACTGGTCTTCCGACATAAAACATGTTATGACCACACTTGGATTAGACTCAAATTACGACAATAGAACAGTTATTAACTTATCACATGCCAATTATTCCAATATTTGGTCAAAAGTTGTCCAAAAAGTGCCAAAACTAAGAACTTACCGAATATTTAAAGAAAGCTTTAAATACGAAGACTATGTATTGTTGAATTTGAACAAGAACGAAAGATCGATACTTTAGAACTGGTAATCTACCAATAAGAATTGAAACAGGACGTTACATTGGAGAACAGCCTGATCAGAGATTATGCTGACTTTGTACCTCGAATCGTGTTGAAGACGAGAAACACTTCCTTTTTCAGTGTGAACAGTATAAAGACTTGCGTGAAAATCCGTTTAGAACTCTTTTTGATTTCGTTAACGATCCTCTCATGGACATGAATCAGAGACTATCTCATATTGTTTCAAACTACCCTAGAAAACTTGCAAAATATCTTATATCCGCTTACCTTAAAAGAAGAAGTGTCTTGTTCTCATAGTAATCAATTAACCTTGATAACTACTTTTGACTTAAACCATTAAATACATATAATCTTGTATACGTAATTAAAATGAACCCATTTTGCAATGAATATGTGTATAATATAATTATGTAATATTGTAATTCGATGTTTTCTTTGTTTCACGATATGTCTGTGTCCGTACTATTATTGAAACTTTACCTCTTTTTATATACATAATAATAATAATAATAATAATAATAATAAAGACTTTATTTAAAGAGGCAACATAGTTAGGCAAGCCCAGTCTTCCCTATGAGCCTCTATCAAAAATATACATATATACAGTTACAAACAAAGATTTATATAAACAAAGAAAGAAAACTTAATGTATACAAGTTATACAACAAAGAAAAGTTGAGTAATTGAAAAATGCAATAAGAAAATGAATACAAACATTTGAAAGTATGAAATTGTACATTTTATGAGACATACATGTATATATGTGATATTAAAACATAGCTAGATTATTTGGTGCCCACCAGAGAACCACCATTTAAGATAATTTGTTTTGAATGTTTGTAAGTTGGAAGAATTTCTTATGTTTAAAGGGAGGGAGTTCCAAAATTTTGAGCCTGAATATGATAGGGATTTTCTGCAGAATTCAATTCTTGGTTTGGGGACTAAAAGAAGTTTTTGTTCATATGATCTTAATGATTTATTTTCTGTATTTGTAAAAAGATTTTGCATATAATCAGGGAGAAGATTGTTTAGGGACTTGTATACTAAAATGGGCCTTTTTATAATTCACTCTATCAGAGAATTTCATCAGTTCAATTCAGAAAATAACTCATCAGTAGGCGCATCAAAATCTTTATCAAGTATTATTCTTGCTGCACGTTTTTGAAATTTATACATGTCGTTTAAGAGTTCCTTACTGCAATTACCCAAAATAGTGCAACAATAGTCTAAATGAGGAAGAATGTATGCATTAAAGAACTTTTTTCCTAACTTGAAGATTTAGAAATGGTTTAATTCTCAGAAGTAGATATAGTAAGGAATTGCATTTATTCAGCGTCATCTTGACATGTGTTTTTCCAATTAAGTGTATGATCAACATGGACTCCTAAAAGTTTTTCTGTTTCTGAGAATTGAATGCTTTCATCTTGCAGAGTGATGTTGAAATCACTAGAATTATTAATGATATTTTGGATATTATGTGAAGGGGAAATAATCATTGCTTTGGTTTTTTTGGCATTTGGAATCATTGAATTTCTGGTACACCATTGTTGAATAGAGTCAAGGTCAGACTGAAGATTTATACAGATTGAATTGATAGCTTGTCCAAATACTGTAATGGAAGTGTCATCAGCAAACATATTTGAAATGGAATGTGATAAGTGCAAAGGCATGTCATTTATGTAAATAATGAAAAGAAGAGGGCCTAAAACTGAGCCTTGAGGTACACCAGATGTAACATCTTGAGCATTAGAGTATTTTCCTGACACACATACTTGTTGTGAACGATTACTTAAATATGATCTGAACCAAGAAATTGAATTTTTATCTATTTTATACAATTTTAGTTTTTTTAATAACAATTCATGATTGATTAAGTCAAATGCTTTTGTAAGGTCAAGAAATATTGTCCCTATAAGTTTCTCTTCATTTATTGCTTTAATCCAGTTGTCAACAATTGAAGTTAGAGCAGTTTCACATGAATAATTTGTGCGAAAGCCAGATTGATTTGGTTGAAAAAGAGAGTTAGCTTCAAGAAATGATTTTAGGTGATCACTAACATGTCTTTCTAGAATTTTTGACAGGACTGGTAGTATTGAAATTGGTCTGTAATTGCTTACTTCATTCTTGTTGCCCTTCTTATGTATAGGTGTAACTTTTGCTTTTTTAAATATTGAAGGAAATATGCCATTTGATATACTGAGATTAAATATCTTTTCTAAGGGTTTGGAAATAATTTTAGAACTCATTTTAAGAAATTTAGGTCCTATACCATCTAGACCAGTTGATTTTTTGAAATCAAGAGATTGAAGTTCTTACATATATATTTCATATACAGTTGATTTTTTGAAATCAAGAGATTGAAGTTCTTACATATATATTTCATATACACGATATATTTAACGCAAGCTCAGTAACGTAATATTGTTGTTATTCGAATATTAAATAGTGTGATCACTTTATCACCAGTTCAGTAACACATTCTAAGTGATAAAAACTTTCAAAAGTAAACTGTTTTCCAAATCCCAACCTTCTCAGTAACGAGTGTTGTATTTGAAATTTAAATGCATATGAATTAAAAATAAATTTAAATGTACTTGAATAATGTATATATATGTGTTATGATAATTACAATATCTGTAATATGTCGCCTAAATTATATATGTATAATAATAAGCACAATAATTGTAATATGTCGGTCAAATTCTACTATGATACGTTTCATTTCTGCCATCACTCTGTTAAATTAAAGAACTTTAGCTCTTTTGTGTATGTGTTTATGATTTGTTTAACATAAGTTCAGTAATTCAATCTATTCTGTACGTCGTATCTTCTGCACAGTAACTGGTATTGCGTTTATATTTTAAATGCATATATTGCTATAATATATGTGCTGCGTAACACTGGAATAATGCGAGTATATATGCATTTTTTTTTAAGTTTAAACACTACTTGTTGCATTTCATATCTATGACCACAATGTTTAGGAACTTTCTTTTTCGCTTTTCGGTATAATTAACGTAAATTTAATATTTCACTGTTCCTTGTATATGTAAATATATGTATGTTGCTATTTAATTGAAGCATTAGTTCGTGTTTATATGTAATCAAGACCGTCCGATGTTACTGCTATTTCACATTTCATCCATATGACCACCCTATTTAGATACTTCATTATTCCTTACTTCATTAGGTAAAAACGATGAACCTTTTCCACAAACTCTCATATTAGCAATATATATTTGTACCTTTACATAGTAACTAATTAGTTGTTTAATAGATTCTGTTGATATTTGATAACGTAAGAAAATATACTACTAGTATTTTGTATATGTACTTCAGATCATCCTATGTATAAAAGAAGTAACTTTATTGAATTATGTAAATAATGACATCATTGATTTCCCGGTGACATATAGGCCCAAAGGGCCGGGTGCCTTTTGTTTCATCTGTATATTTTGTATATATGTCATTTATGCACATGTCAGATAATAAACTATATCTTATCTTATATATATACCTCGCCGTAGACATTTGTGCCAAGTTATTTCAAAATCCCTCAATGTATGACAAAGTTACAGTCCGGACACGAATGCAGTGGGACAGACGGTGCGATTATATTATGCCTCTCAATAGGGGTCATCTACTAGTTATGACCAATCAATATGTGAAATATGAAGACTTTGTGATAAAAAGCTTTCAAAATAATAAGGGGAAACGATTCTAACATTTAAGGGCCCTACGGCCCTGACCTAGTGCCCCCCCCCCAAAAAAAAAATAAAATAAATAGGGGTCATCTACTATTTTATGACCAATCATTAAGAGAAATATGAAGACTTTGTGATATATAGCTTTTAAGATAATAAGCAGAAAGCATACAACCATTCAAGGCCCCTGTGACCTTGACCTAGTGCCCCCAATATCAATAGGGGTCATCGACTAGTTATGACCAATCAGTATGTGAAATATGAAGACTTGGTGAATATTTTTCAAGATAAACAGCGGAAACCATTCTGACATTTAAGGCTCCTGTGATCTTGACATTTGACCTGGTATAACCCAAAATCAATATGGGGTCATCTACCAATTATGACCAATTAATCTGTGAAAAATGAAGATTTTGTGATGAATTGCTTTTAAGATAATCAGCGGAAACCATTCTGACATTTAAGAATCCTTTGACCTTGACCTAGTGACCCCAAAATCAATAGGGGTCATCTACAAAGTATGACCAATCAATATGTGAAATATGAAGACTTTGTGATGAAAATTTTTCAAGATAAACAGCGAAAACTATTCTGACATTTAAGGCCCCTCTGACCTTGACCTTTGACATAGTGACCCCAAAATCAATAAGGGTCATCTACTAGTTATGACCAATCACTGTGTGAAATATGAAGTCATTGTGATTATTAGTTTTCAAGATAATCAGCGGAAACCATTCTGACATTAATGGCCCCTCTGACCTTGACCTTTGACCTTGACCCAAATATCAAAAGAGGTCATCTACTAGTTATGATCAATCAGTGTGTGAAATATGAAGACTTTGTGATGAATAGTTTTCAAGATTATCAGAGGAAACCATTCTGACATAAGGCCTCTGTGACCTTGTCCTTTGACCTAGTGACCCCCAAATAAGATTTTTTAAGGTTTTACTATACACATACAACGAAAATCAATGATTCCCGGGGTGGGGCTAATATTAACCCAAGGGCCCTTATTTGAACAAACTTGGAAGAAGATGTTTCATGCTAAATATCTTAGTTCTAGCTCTTTGGATTTTTCAAAAGACTAAGTTTTTACTATATACATAAAAGGAAAAACAATGACCCCTGGTGCGGGACCAATTTTAACCCCAGGGCTTTTATTTGAACAAACTTGGTAGACACCCAATAGAAGATGTTTCATGATTAATATCTAAGCTCTAGCTATTTGTTTTTTTTTTAAAGACGATTTTTTAAGTTTTTACCATATACAAATAAGGAAAATCAATGAACCCCCACCCCCCCTGGGGTAGGGCCAGTACTGACACCAGGGCTTTCATTTGAACAAACTTGGCAGACACTGCCTAGACAATGTTTCATGCCAAAGATTTCCGCTCTAGCTATTTGGGTTTTTTTAAAAGAGGATCTTTTAAGTTTTTTCTTTCGGTTGCCATGGCAACCAGAGTTCTGCATGGAATTAAATTCTTTGAACAATTTTTAAAGTAGACTACTAAAGGAACATTCCTGTGAACTTTGATGAAATTGGTTTAGCGGTTTATGAGGAGATGTCGTTTAAAGTTTACGGACGGAAGGACACCTGATGAAAAGCGATCAAAATAGCTCACCATGTCACTTTGTGACAGGTGAGCTAACTAAAACTGCCACTGTCAAGGCATGAATACCCCCGCATACCACTTTGTCAGAATCAACAGAGGCCATTTAGAGCTCAAGGACAACCTCCCTGCCAAATCTGAGGTTATTAAGCCAGTGCACTGCTAAGCTATGTATTCTACACGCTTTAAATGTGAAAATGTCAAAATCAATACACTGCGGACAGGCATTCTTAAGCAATTGAGGGGAAAAGCTTTTTTTATTGTCAAGGTCCCTGTGGCCTTGACCTTTGACCCAGTGACCTCAAAATCAAAGACTGTGGGTCAAAGGAATCTTAAGTTATTGGGAGGACAAGCTTTTTGAAGTCAAGGCCCCTGTGACCTTGACCTTTGACCTCAAAATCAATAGGGGTCATCTACTAATCATGACTAACCTCCATGCAAAATATGAAGACTGTGGGTCAAAGGAATCTTAAGTTATTGGGAGGACAAGCTTTTTGAAGTCAAGGCCCCTGTGACCTTGACCTTTGATCTGGTGACCTCAAAATCAATAAGGGTTATCTACTAATCATGACTAACCTCCATGCCAAATATGAAGACTGTGGGTCAAAGGAATCTTAAGTTATTGGGCGGACAAGCTTTTTGAAGTCAAGGCTCCTGTGACCTTGACCTTTGACCTCAAAATCAAAAGGGGTCATCTACTTATCATGACTAACCTCCATGCCAAATATGAAGGCTATGGGTCAGAGGAATCTTAAGTTATTAGGCGGACAAGAAAAATCCGACGGACAGCTGGACGGCAGAACAGACAAGCTGATTCCAGTATACCCCCCTTACAACTTTGTTGTGCGTGGGTAAAATAATCAGCGGAAACCATGTGGTCTGCCGACATACCTACCAACCGACATTAGCAAAACAATATACCCCATCATCTTCTGACTACATGGTCCGACTACACATTTTCATCTTAACTTTGACCCCTACGTGCGACCTTGGATTTGGCCGCAGGGACCTTAATTTTGCACAATCATCACAATGGCAAACATTTGTGCCAAGTAATATTGAAATCCCTCTATGCATGTAGAAGTTTTGCTCGGGACAAGCGTTTTTCAATGACCTCTAAATCTGACCTTGACCTTTGACCTAGAGCCCTGGTCATGCACATGACACTGCTTCTCATAGTGGTGAACATTTCTATGAAGTTTCATTAGAATCCTCCATATCTTAACTTTGACCGCAATGTGTGACCTTGACTGCAGGGACATAAATTTTGCACGCAACCCTCCCCTTACAATGATGAACATTTGTGCAAAGTTATACTGAAATCCCTTTATGTGTGTAGAAGTTTTGCTCTGTAGAAGCGTTTTTAAATGACCTCTAAATGTGACAGTGACCTTTGACCTAGAGACCTGGTTCATATATGCGACACAGATTTTCATAGTGGTCACCATTTCTATGAAGTTTTATTAAAATTCTAAATGAGGGTAGGAGGATGCTCCGGACAAAATTGGACGCTGCCCGCCTGCCAGGGGGGGAAACTATAATAGGACCCGTTATAAGAGCCACCGCCGGGCGGGGGCAACGCTCGACTTTTTACTTTTTCCAAAAGCAAACAAAGAAAGGTTTGAACAAATCTTAACGTTTCCTTTTTATAAATTTAATCGGTCTCTCTTGTCACATTAGTTTTGTCTACAAATTTTGTATATACAGTGGAGCCTTGCTAATCCGAACCCTTCTAATCCGGAATCCTTTCTAATCCGAACGAAGTGGCCGGTCCCGATTTTATTCGTTCTATTTTCAATAGTAAAAAACCTTTCGGATCCGGAACCTGTCTACTCCGAATTCCGGACGATTTTTTAAAATTTTTGTTCTTATTTTACTATAAAATTTACCTCTCGGATCCGAACAGATTTTGCCAAATGTCACACCTTCATTCAAAATAACAAATAATCGCACATCTTGCAGGTGTAAACATACACCAAACTGAAAAGTGTTATTTCGCTTGATTAATGGGTGAAATGTATGATCTGTGAAGGTGTGAAAATTACACTTATATTGCCTTGATATCTTCTATAATTGCTTAATTGATTGTTTTTCGTCAGCTTCTATAAATATTTTGATATAATTCAAAAGAAATATCTTTTAATCCTGTGTAATGGATTCAATGATACGTGATTAAGTAATGAAAATTAATGGAAACTGTCAGTGAATTCGGATAGTCGCTGATTCGGATATGAGTAAACAACAATTGACAAATGCTGGTACGAATATTCAATCATGTCTCGGCCTTCTGTTTGACATCGTAGGTTAACTTACGCTTGAGGACATATTTTTGCTTATTTATTTAACTTTATTTCTTTATTTTTGTATTCACATGTATTAAAATGAACGATAAGAGCAACCTTCCCGTAAGGTTTAATGACTCTATTTCAAATGTTTTTTGAGTTACATGCAACACAAGTTGAAAATTGCAAAATTTTACAAAGTCAAGGGCAATAACTCTGAAAATACTAAAAATATCCAGACGAAAATACCCAGGTGCACAACTACACATGCTGATCAACATTCCTGTAAAGTTTCATGACTCTAGGTCAAATACTTTTTGAGCTACCCACGACACAAATTGAAAATTGCAAAAATTTTACAAAGTCAACGGCAATAACTCTGAAAATACTAAAAATATCCAGACGAAAATACCCAGGTGCACAACTACACATGCTGATCAACATTTCTGTAAAGTTTCATGACTCTAGGTTAAATACTTTTTGAGTTACGTGCGACACAAAAGTGAACGGACGGACGGACGGAAGGACGGACGGACAAGGGTAAATCTAAATGCCCGCCACTAACGTGGGGGCACAAAAAGCTGAAAAATTTAAATAAGAAATCTTGAAATTCAGGCTATTTGTTGCCATAGTAACCAGAATTTTCAACATAGGAAGAAAAGAAAAAGATGTGCATAATCTCCAGACTGCCATCTACCCATATTTCAAGTTTCATAAAAATATTTTCAGTACTTTTTGAGATATCACTGGATCTAGTTTATGTGTTAAATTTGCCATATTTTCAGACTATTTGTTGCCATAGCAACCAGAATTTTCAACATAGGAACAAAAGAAAAAGACGTGCATAATCTCCATACTGCCATCTATCCATATATCAAGTTTCATAAAAATATTTTTAGTACTTTTTGCGTTATCGCGGGATCCAGTTTTGTGGACGGACTGACGGACAGTAAACCTAAAGTCCCCTCCGGGTAAACCGGTAGGGGACTAAAAACACCTTTTTATCAAAGGGCCATAACACGGCCAAAAATCATTCAACCGGAAAAACCCGTACAATATGCGCAAGGACTTGAGCTACAGATCAATCCTGTAAAGTTTCATTGAAATTGCATTAGTGGTATACAGACCTGGGGTAATCACTAATCGTAATCATCGATTTTTTAATTGATTACATGATTACACTGTAATCATCATGTAATTGATTACCTTGCTCAAAATTGATTACATTAATTGTAATTAATCAATTACAGCTTAAATTCAGTTTGTAATTATGATTACAATTTGATTGATGTTGATTACTTTCAGATTTTACATGAAACTATTGAAATTCAAATGATTTATTTCACATGTTACAGTTTAACTAAGGTAGTAAAATATCTAGTGAGACATTTTAAGACATCACTCACAATGAAGAAATAAGTTTTAATCCATACAGTTAACCAAATTCTAACTGAAAGATAGACATCATTGTTTGGCTGGTATTCTAACCAAAATGTCAAATCATTGGATTTATGATGTCTTTGAATTTCCTAAATAAACATCTGGAAATGTGACAGCACAGTGCAAATTGTGCCCTAAGAAGATAAATGGAAACACTAAGTCACATTCAAATTTCATTACCCACATAAAGGTATGTTAAATTTTGTTTCATATATTTTGGTTAAACCATGTTTTAAAAAGTTTCAAACAATGTAGATAACTTCTTCACTTTGTATATTCTAGAGTTTATGTCAGATGCATATTACCATATTTTATCTATATGCAACAGTTATTTTGTAAGGTGATAGACAATGTGTCCATATTAAAATGGATACTGTTGATAGACAATGTGTCTATATTATAATGGATACTGTTGTACCATTGAAGTGTTTGTAAAAAAACTGATAATTTCTTTGTAAAGTACATGTATATTGTCTCTTTGAATTCCCATATTAAAATTTATTGTTTTCACACCTGTTTTAACACCTCAATACAGCATACTGTACAATTGACACTTTTAAAAATTTCTATTGCAGAGAGTTCATTATGAAACCTACACCAAGAAGACCGAGGACCATTCCTGCATCATTGGCCCCTGTAGAGCGTTTGTTTAGTGTTGCGGGTAAAATTTTCCATCCTGATAGATGCAGTCTGACTGATAGACGGTTTCATGAACTTATGATGCTAAAGTGCAATGCTAAAATATGATAAAGTGATGTGACAGTAACTAAAAGTGTGTTAAATTGATGACTGTTGATGAGCTGGAAATCCTTTGTGTATATAATGTATATATTAAATAGCATTAAGAAACTTTTGTTTATAGTTATACATGGAATGTAATCAATTATCAATCAATTACTTTCTTAAAGTAATTGTAATTAAATTGATTACAGAGGCAAGTCTGAGTAATCAATTGTAATCAATTACAATAAAATCTGAAAGTAATTGTAATTAAATCAATTACTGATCAATGTAATCATCCCCAGGTCTGGTGGTATAAGAGAAGTAGTCCGGACAAACTTTAAAAATAAAAATTATTAAAGGGCCATAACTCTGACAAAAATCATTGAACCGGAAAATTCTGAAAATATGCACAACTATACTTGGTACTGATCATTCCTGTAAAGTTTGGATGAAATTGCACCAGTAGTTTATGAGGAGTAGTCCGGACAAGCTTTTGTGTATCTGGCAACACACAGAAAAAAAACACCTTTTTTATCAAAGGGCCATAACTCGGCCAAAAATCATTCTACCAGAAAACCCGTGCAATATGCGCAAGGACTTGAGCTACAGATCAATCCTGTAAAGTTTCATTGAAATTGCATTAGTGGAATAAGAGAAGTAGTCCGGACAAACTTTAAAAATAAAAATTATTAAAGGGCCATAACTCTGACAAAAATCATTGAACCGGAAAATGCTGACAATATGCACAACTAGACTTGGTACTGATCATTCCTGTAAAGTTTGGATGAAATTGCACCAGTAGTTTATGAGGAGTAGTCCGGACAAGTTTTGTGACGGACAGACGGACAGACAGACGACGAAGAAGTGATCCCTTTATGTCGCCACTACTCTGTAGTCTGTAGGGGCGACACAAAAAACCTTCTAATTCGGAAACCTTTCTAATCCGAACTTTTCTTCTGGTCCGGGCGAGTTCGGATTAGACAGGTTCCACTGTATAAATATACTCATTTATATAATTATACAATTATGATGTCTCAACCCTTAAAGGCAGCTACAAGAGAGCAGAACTATATGTATATGCATTGTAAGACTCACGACTCAAAAGATACCTACAAAAACATAACTGCATAAAAATACATGTATGTATAGGTTAGGCTACTTGATAAATCTTCCATCCATAAAATAATTGTTTAAATTATCTTTTATATCTTATACAGTGTTCCCATTCACGCACAAATGTACGTGAATCACGCTTAATTTACAAAAATCACGCATGAAATTACAGCTAGGTGCGTGCATGCACATATAAAAATTGAAGTAAAACTGCCAAAAAATTATCCGCAAATTCGAAGCACAAATCAATAATCTACTCATAAATCTCTGAAATTGTTTACAAGACCGTAATTTAATCCCATCAGTCATAACTGAGGTCATAACTCGGGTTTCCCAGCTGTTCTATTTTTAGCTCATGAACTGGTTTATAATTATTAACACCGCTTCGCGACGCTCTGCAATGTTTCTTTTTGGGGGGTTCAACACTATTTTCACTAGGGCCTGGTTCTTGATTTGCGCTAGAGGATTGAGTAAGGGTCGGCGATTTTTCGCTGGAATCGCTTTTATGGAACCATTCATTTAAATTGCGTTGCATTTTCAATAATTTTCCGGCGATTTTTTAATATTTCAGACGGCTTATTTGTATCACCCGGATGTAGACTTGTTACTAATAAGCCGTCTGAAATATTAAAAAATCGCCGGAAAATTATTGAAAATGCAACGCAATTTAAATGAATGGTTCCATAAAAGCGATTCCAGCGAAAAATCGCCGACCCTTACTCAATCCTCTAGCGCAAATCAAGAACCTGAGGCCCTAGTGAAAATAGTGTTGAACCCCCCAAAAAGAAACATTGCAAACGATTTCAGAACTCCTGGTTGTCCGAATTTTCATGGCTTAGATTTGACAAAGACAATGGGAAAATGTTTTGTTTAACATGCGAGACATATGAAAAAAACACTAACAAGAAACATGGCAATGCCATGAAACCAGGTTTTCAATTATCACCATTGTAGATAAATATGTTGTATTTGAAATACAAATACAAGGAACAAACAATGTAACTATGTGCAATGTAAAACATGAATAATTAATGTAGGAGGAATTGCCACAGAGGAAGTGTTCACTATAATTATACTCTGTATAAGGAAAAAAAACAAAGGGCCATAATTAAATAAAAAATTACTCAATCACAAAACCTCGACAATATGCGCCAGGGCACTGGATGACAAAGCTACTGTGAAAGTTTGAACAAAATCCGTTGAGAAATGTAGGAGTTCAGCACAGAAAATTTTTTTCACTATATATTCTGTATAAGGAAAAATAACAAAGGGCCATAATTAGGTCAAATATTATCCAATCACAAAACCCCGATAATGTGCGCCAGGGCACTTGATGACAAAGCCTCTGTGAAAGTTTGGTCAAAATCTGTTGAGAAATGTAGGAGAAGTTGCGCATGGTAAAAATTGTTCACTATATAATCTGTATAAGGAAAAAAAACAAAGGGCCATAATTAGGTCAAATATTATACAATCACAAAACCCTGACAATATGCCCTAAGGCACTTGATGACAAAGCCTCTGTGAAAGTTTGGTCAAATTCCGTTGAGAAATGTAGGAGGAGTTGCGCACAGAAAATTGTTCACTATATATCCTATATTGGGAAAAAAAACAAAGGGCCATAATTAGGTCAAATATTATCCAATCACAAAACCCCAACATTATGCACCAGGGCACTTGATGACAAAGCCTCTGTGAAAGTTTGGTCAAAATCCATTGAGAAATGTAGGAACAGTTTGGCACAGAAGAAATTATTCACTATATATTCTATATAAGGAAAAAAAACAAAGGGCCATAATTACGTCAAATATTATCCAATCACAAAACCCCGACAATATGCGCCAGGTCACTTGATGACAAATTTCTGTGAAAGTTTGGTCAAAATCCGTTGAAAAATGTAGGAGGAGTTACGCACAGAAGAAATTGTTTACGCCCGCCCGCCCGTCGACATACCTCAATCTAATAACCAGTTTTTTCCTTCGGAAAACCTGGTTAAAAAGTGTCTGAAATCGGCGTTTACAATTGGGACTAATAATTTCCAGCGGTCAGCATTAGTTAGACACCAGAAATGTGACGATCACAATGTGTCATGCAACGCCAAAAAGCAACAATCTTACATGACTGCTGCTGTAAAAATAGTTCAGAAAAAATATGAACCAATCTTAGAGGCACAGCTCAGGACCACATTGTATATGGCTAAAGAAAATATTGCCAACAGAAAGTTTCTGAGTTTGATTGATTTGCAGGTAGATTTTTTTTTTGCTCAAAATAACATGCTGATAGATTTCAAATTCCTACAAAAGCTAAACAAGAGGGCCATGATGGCCCTGAGGTCGCTCACCTGTATATAGGCCCCCCCACCCCCCCCCCCCAACGTTGCAGAGCCAATTTAACCCAAGGGCTTTTATTTGCACAAACTTGGTAGACACCCATAAGAAGATGTTTCATGCTAAACACTTAAGCTCTAGCTCATTGGGCTTTTAAAAAGAAGATTTTTTTAAAGTTTTTACAATACACATATAGTTAAAAACAATGACACCCCTGGGGCCGGGCCAGTTTTGACCCCAGGGCTTTTATTTGAACAATCTTTGTAGACACTTACTAGAAGATGTTTCATGCTTAATATCTAAACTCTAGCTATTTGGGTTTTTTCAAAGAAGATTTAAAGTTTTTGCTAAACACATATAAAGAAAATCAATGACCCCCGGGGCGGGGCCAATTTTGACCCCTGGGCTTGTATTTGAACAAACTTGGTAGACACCTATTAGAACATGTTTGATGCTCAATATCTTAGCCATAGCTCTTTGAGTTCTTTAAAAGAAGTTTTTTAAGTTTTTACTATATGCATATAGGGAAAATCAATGACCCCCCGGGGCGGGGCCAATTTTCACCCCAGGGCTTTTATTTGAACAAACTTGGTAGACACCCATTAGAACATGTTTCATGCTAAATATCTTAGCTCTAGCTCTTTGGGTTCTTTAAAAGAAGATTTTTTAAGTTTTTACTATATGCATATAGGGAAAATCAATGACCCCACGGGGCGGGGCCAATTTTCACCCCAGGGCTTTTATTTGAACAAACTTGGTAAACACACTAGGAGATGTTTCATGCCAAATATCTAAGCTCTAGCTCTTTGAGTTCTTTAAAAGAAGATTTTTAAGTTTTTACTATATGCATATAGGGAAAATCAATGACCCCCGGGGCGGGGCCAATTTTCACCCCAGTGCTTTTATTTGAACAAACTTGGTAGACACCCATTAGAACATGTTTCATGCTAAATATCTTAGCTCTAGCTCTTTGGGTTCTTTAAAAGAAGATTTTTTAAGTTTTTACTATATGCATATAGGGAAAATCAATGACCCCCCGGGGCCAAGGCCAATTTTGACCCCAGGGCTTTTATTTGAACAAACTTGGTAGACACTCACTAGAAGATGTTTCATGCCAAATATCTAAGCTCTAGCTCTTATGGTTTTTTAAAAGAAGATATTTAAAGTTTTTTCTTTCGGTTGCCATGGCAACCAGAGTTTTGCATGGAATTAAATTCTTTGAACAATTTTTAAAGGTGACCACCAAAGGAACATTCCTGTGAAGTTTGGATGAAATTGGCTTAGTGGTTTATGAGGAGATGTCATTTAAAGTAAAAGTTTACGGACGGACGACGGACGGACGCCGGACGAAAAGCGATCACAAAAGCTCACCCTGTCACTTTGTGACAGGTGAGCTAAAAAGAACTATTGTTAAAACTTTAATCAGTGATCATTTGTTTTTAAATAATTTTTGAGAAAAAAAATCCTTGCATGCTAAAAATACATGAAAAAAAATCACTAAGCATTGAAATCTTATTATCTCTATTCTATAAAATATAAAAAAAATCCACTATTAGGCAACTGTACACCATATCATTACTATTTTAAAATGCATTTTTAATTTTCACTGCAGATATCCAATGCGCACATCTTCTCTAATTCATCTGTAAAAGAAACCACTGATCCTGATCTTGGTAACATAAAACCTTCAGGAATTTTAAGGAACCACCAAGCAGTCATGCATATGCAACAGTACCTGGCTGATGTCCTACAGGAAATGGCTCTTATCCGGATTAAAAACAGCCCATATATTGGCATAATGGTGGACGAATCTTTAGACATAACAACCACAAAAAAACTTGTAATGTTTGCAAAAATCATTCATAATGGTGAACTGAAGTTGGAGTTTTGTGCAAATGTTGACATTGTTGATGGCAAAGCAGAAACTGTATATAAGGAAATTATAAACTGGCTTGGTTCTGTAGGTGTAAATGTTGACAAAGTATCAGGGTTTGGAAGTGATGGTGCTTCAGTAATGGCAGGGAGGAAAGCTGGGGTTGGTGTAAAATTAAAGGCTGACAACCCCAGAATAATTCACATTTGGTGTGCTGCACATAGACTAGCCCTTGTATCATACTGGGCAGCTAAAAGAGTCCCTTATCTGCAGAATGTACAAGAAACTCTTGTTAATATTTACAATTTTTATGAGTTTTCAGCACCCAGGTACAACAAAATTAGAGAATTAAAAAAAATAATGGGTGACCAAGTCAAAAGGTTTAAGAAGCCTACTCAGGTTAGGTGGTTATCACTACAGAATTCCATTGAAGCTGTACATTCAAGTTGGTCAGCTTTGGTGTTAGGGTTAGAACATTAGTGTGCAACCAGCCCCCAATCTGAGGGAGGTCACAAAAGTAAGGGTATTCATAGGAAAATCAAAACTTTCCATTTCATTTCAACCATATGCCTTCTTAAAGATATTCTAAGTTGGATTTGCAGGCTGTCAAAGTTTTTTCAGAAAGATAATATTGACATACATCAGGTTGATAGTATGATCTCTGCTACAAAAGCTACTATTTCTGCACTTAGTGGTTCTACTGAATCTCCCTCAGTTCAGGAGCTGATTGACAGCATAGATGATACTGATACTTACCAAGGCATTACTTTGTCTTGTTCTTTGAGGGATAGATTAACATTGGCCAATTTGAGGAGAACATTTGTGGGTCATCTTTTGGCCGAATTTGAGAGTTGATTTCCTCCTGATGATATGAAAATTCTCAGAGATCTAAATACTATTCTCAACCCAGCAATGCTTCCTAGTGACCATAAGGGCATTATCAGCCTGTAGAACTTGACAGGGTCCTTGATTTCTATGGGAATCTTCTCAACAGAGAAGAATTAAAACATTCTTTTGTTCAGTTTAAGTACCTCTTGAATGTCAATAGGCAGTTATCATTGCAGGAAATATGCAAAGATATTATAACTAAACAATCTGAAACATTCCCAGGGTTTGCCAATATGGCTAGTTTGCTGACAATCCCTCTAACTTCTGTCCCTTGTGAAAGGGGATTCTCATCACAAAACAGACACATTTCAAGGTACTGTAGTAGGAGGATTGTTAAAAATGTACAAAATAGAATGATGATCCACTTTTCTGCCAATCAGCAAGATTTTGAATCTAATGAAGTTATTCAGAAAGCTGTGGAAAAGATGTCTCAATAAAAATACTGATATGTGTTTAACTGACTTGCTTGTCTTTATAGTTTGTACACCCTAAATATTCTGTGCACCCCCAAAAATATGACCTAGGGGGTACATGTACCCTCAAATTTAAATTCTAGTGGGAACACTGTTATATACTTCTAATATATACACTTATATTATATTTGTTTTGGTGCTCTTATCATATACTTGAAGATCTTTATTAAATAAGATCAATTAAATAAGACACAGACACCTTGAAAGTATGCTTCATTGTCAAAACAGATGAATTAATTGACATAATTTTCTAAACAACTTCACAAATATGCCATTTTTTTGGGCCTTTGTAAAAATAGTCATTGTTTGTGTGGAGCACAATTGTATCCCTGTGTATTCTTCAATCTTTTATAACACTCTCTAGATAGGTCATTAAGAAATGTCTACAAAGGTAATGGCATTTCCTTGACTGTTGAGAAAACCTCATTGTAAAGATCTTCATAATCCTCATGTTTCTTCACAAGAACAATAATGCAACAAAACTTTCCTAAAGCTGCCCCAATATCCTGAAATAGAGAAAAAGAAATATTACTGCTATTCTATTTCATAAAATTAAAGGTCAGTCATATCAGAATAATGCAATGTCGGTTTTGTCATGTGTTCTTTTGAATAAGTAGGAATCAAGTTTGTAAATAAACAAGAGCCATGTCAACATGGCCATCCCCCGCCGAATGTGTTTGCTCATTGGAAGAATGTTTATGTAGTAGAGCGGAATAATTCCATTTTAAGAGGTCTTTTGGTAATGAAAACTGATGGCTATAGTGATTACAGATTTGAAACCTATGTGAATACTGATGGCTGAAAATAACAAAGGGTAATTACTGAAAAATAATGCAGGGTAGGTTATCATTCTTGTGTGCTGCATCCCTCCTCAGTAAAATCTATCCACCTATGAAGTTTCAAGTTGATACCTCAAATACTTTTTGAGAAAAAAATTGAATTGAAAAATTAAGTATGAAAAAGAACAAAGGGCAATAACACAACAATTATAAAAAGTAGAGTTATCATTCTTGTGCAGTGCACACCTCCTGAGTGAGATCTATGCACCTATGAAGTTTCATTTTGATATCTCAAAGGCTTTTTGAGTTATGCTCTGGACAAAAATTAATTTTGAAAAATAACAAAGGGCAATAACTCAAAAATAATGCAGGGTAGAGTTATCATTCTTAAGCACTGCACTCCTCCTCAATGAGATCCATCCACCTTTGAAGTTTCAAGTTGATACCTCAAATACTTTTTCAGATAAGCTCTGGACAAAATAGCATGAAAAAAAACAAAGGGCAATAACTCAAAAATTGTATAGGGAAGAGTTATCATTCTTGCGCACAACATTCCTCCTCAATAAGATCTATCCACCTATGACATTTCATGTTGATATCTCAAACACTTTTTGAGTTATGCTCCACTCAGGTGAAAAATTAGGTATGAAAAATAACAAAGGGCAATAACTCAAAAATTATGAAAGGTAGAGTTATCATTCTTGCGCACTGCACACCTCCTGAGTGAGATCTATGCACCTATGAAGTTTCATGTTGATATCTCAAAAGCTTTTTGAGTTATGCTCTGGACAAAAATTAATTTTGAAAAATAACAAAGGGCAATAACTCAACAAGAGCCACCGCCGGTTGGGGGCAACGCTCGACTTTTTACTTTTTATTAACGCAAACATAGAAAGGTTTGAACATATTTTAACGTTTCCTTTTTATAAATTAAGTTGGTCTGTCTTGTCACATTTATTTAGTTATTTTGTATATATATATATGAATAGAAACACGCAGAAACACGCAATTCTACAAATAGAAACACGCAATTCAATAAATAGAAAGACTAAATTCTATAAATAGAAACACTCAATTCTATAAATAGAAACACGCAATTCTATAAATAGTAACAAGCAATTCTATAAAAAGCAACACGCAATTTGTACAGGATTTGTAGCAGAGCCTTTAATTCTTTTAATTTTTTGCCAAAATAATTTTGCACTACATTTCTGAGTGGACACTGACTCGCAGAACTCTGACCAGTTTACCCTCCGTCTGACCAGTTTTCTTTTTTAGCTTGTAATATAGTATGTTTACAATTGGCTTCTGCTACTTCATAGGTTGTTAAATTTCCAGGACTTTTTTTTAAATTTATTTATAGCTTTTTTTTCTTTCCTGTACCGCTTTTTGACAATTTTCATTCCACCACGGGACAGACTTATGCCCACCTGCCCTGGGGGTGAAGGTCGGTATAGCCAGTCCAGCCTTGTCCATTATTTTTTCTGTCAAATTTTCAAGAAATATATTGATGTCATTACTGTAGACTTCCTCATAGGTAATATCCTGACATAATGTATGAAAAGTAGACCAATCTGCCTTTTCATAATTTAATTTTTTCTGTTTGGGTAAATTTTGGTCCTCATTGATTTTGGCATTTAGTGATATAATTAAAGGGAAGTGGTCAGATCCCATAGTATCATTTACTACACCCCAAGCCAAAGAAGCCGAAATTTTTGGGGAGGCTAAGGTAAGGTCTATACATGAGAGTGTACCTTGAGCCTTATTTAACCTAGTTGGTGAGCCATCATTTAAAAGCACTAAACCAGTGTTTTCGACCCATGTCCAAACTTCCTTCCCCCTATAATTTGTGCTTGATGACCCCCATACTTGGTGATGAGCGTTGAAGTCTCCAGTTATCACACAATTAAGTAGATTGTTATCTTGAGTAATGATATCATTTATTTTACTCAGTGATAACTGGTCTGCACCCCTTGAATATATATTAACCAGGACTAAGGGGGCACCTGTTAAGTGTATCTTAATTGCTTGTACTTCAAAAGCCACTTCCCCTACTGAATTAATGGGGTTGTCCACAGCAATGACCTCATAGTTAATTGAATTTTTTATAAAAATAGCTAACCCTCCTGCTATATTTTGACTGCCAACGGCACTCTTATTAAAGTGTTTAAATTCAGGGGTGTATCCAGGAAGTGATCTTTCTTTATTTGAGTTCATTTTAGTTTCCTGGATACATAAGATATCAATATGAGGGTTATTATCATTGAAATATAGAAGATCTCCCCTTCTTGAGTTTACCTGGGGTGCCAGGAACCTTATACCCCCCTCCTAACATGTTAGCCCCCCGGGATGTCAAGGCCCTGTGGGTTTTTGTTTTTAAGTCCACAGTCCCGTCATTGGCTATTTTTTCGGGCTCGGGCTTGAAACCAAATTTGTTTAACAGGACACTTTTTATAAAGGTGTCCTGCCGGTTATGGGCTGGTCTGCTTTTATTGTTGATTATGCTTTTAATCAAACTTATAAGTTCTTCTAAGCAGACCGATTTGGTTTCTGCAGATCCAGGGTTCATACAGACCATCCAGGACAAAATTCAAGGAGTTTTCTAGGACTTTTCAAGGACTTTTTCAAGTATTTCAAGGACTAAAATATGTGAAACACTAAAGACAAATATGTGTAAAAGGGCGACAATGTATGAAATTAGTGTTTTACATGCAAATACCTGTTGAAGTACTATCAAATTTATGAAGTTTTTTCTAAGTGTGCAAGATTTTGCAGTAGTTGCTTCAGAGGGTGGGAGTGGTATTGTCAGATTATTGTTATTGTCATCTTTATTCAAGATAGTACTTGCACCTAAACTGAAGAAGCTAGTTACATTGTATATCCTGATTACATTCATTCCCTGTTGAGTGTTGTGAATTGTTTGTGTTTCTCACTTTAATGTGCGATTTTATAGCGCTTTCACCCATTCCTGAAACGTCTATAACCTTATCACAAGCACTACACATCGCTTTTCTTTAATCATCCTTGAATTCTTTAATGAAAGGGTATTTTCTACACATTTTGGCGAGAAATTACACTTCTTCATTTTTTTATGAATAACCCAAACAGGTCCGTGAAATTTACACGTCATGAATATTTCAATCGTGTATAAAAGCCGATACCCGTTCCGTATCGTCTTACTATCTCGTTACAAAGTCGTTTTTTTTTTTAAATTGATGTATATTTGAGTTTTCTTTTGTTTTTTGGCCGCTGTTTTACTCATTTAAATCGTTTTGTGGTACTTAATGAGGAATTCGTGGATTATTGAACAAAATTCACAAGTTTCCTGTAAAATTCAAGGATTTTTCAAGGACTTTTTCCCTGGACAAAATTCAAGGAGTTTTCAAGGACTAACCACCAAATTCAAGGACTTTTCATGGCCTGTGCGAACCCTGAGATCTATTATTGTCCTTTTTAACATATATAGATCTGAAATGAACATGTTTTTGATTGGCCGGTGACGTTTGGGCAGATTTATTGGCCAATGACGGAACCATAGTGATGCTCTTAACCGGTGTGTCAGGGATTGACATTAGCCCGGAAAGAGACAGATTGTTGTATCCCTCGGGGGTCGGGTCCCTCGAGGGACTATTGAAATAAGAAGTATGCATGGAGACCATGGAGCAGGGCTTGACACTAACTTTTTTTAGGGGTAGTCAGAAGGACTACCTACTTTGAGGATCAGGTAGTCCTTGGCAAATCTAGGTAGTCCTCATTTTTAAACATAAAAAAATGTTTCTTATTCTATTTAAATGCATTTTGAGTGTATGTATCTGAAGATAAGAAAACAATAACATGAGATCTCTTCAAATTTATTGGAAAAAATCACCAATAGATAAATCATATAAGATCTATTAAAAGTTTGTAAGCTTTACTCTGCATGAGATGTAGGTTCCGGCTAGCCTCTGAGCTCTTCAAAGTCATCATCAACAATTTTTTTACATATTTTTGTTATAAAATATGGCAGTGTGACACACAAGTCAATAGGTTTTGAAAGGGTTCTAGCCAGGAATTACTAAGGTGTGTTGCAAATAAAATTGCTAGGCAATCAGCTCAGCTTATATTATTGACAGCTTATAGGGAAGGGGAGAATATATTGGCAATATGAGCTAAATAAGTATGTCAGTTTTAAATTTATGTAATACCTGGCTTTTGTATAAAAAAAATATTTCAATAGAGCTTACAAATCTACTTTCAGGTATAGATAATGTATGACCTTTTAGATGTGTTTTTAAATTCAAAACAGAAGTAAAAAGCTTGGACAAGAACAAAATATGTTTGTCTTTACTCTAATTGATTTATTCTACAAACTTATTTTGTCAGACATAAAACAACAAAATATCAGAATAACAAACTTTTACTAGTGCTAGTAATTCAGTTATTTAACTGTCAGAAGATTTAAATAGGGACATTAGATTAATATCTGTTGCTCCTGATTTAAACACAAAATTAGAAATGTAAAGCCATTTAATCAAACTATATTGCCTTAGTTTTTTATGCCTAGGGTATTAGTATTTGTTAACAATTGTTTTCTTCATATACATGTATTGGCATTATTGCTTACATTTGCTTGTACATGATTAAGAAATGCTGACAACATTGTGAAGTTATGGCAAAGACAATTACAAATACTTTAGAATATTTCTTTTCTCTTTTTTAAAGAGATTTAAACATTTTTCTTCTCTTTTTTTATAAAGAGATTTTTTCCCAATCAATAATTTCATGTCCGAATAAATTACATCCGAAATTAGATCCAGACAACACGTTTATTTTGGTTATCATTGTCAGTGTGATTTACATCAATCAACAAATCATATTCTTTTAAGTTAAAACCCTTGAAAAGGTTCCAATATAAGCAAATATTTTCATTGAAATGTTTAATAGACAAAGAATTCTATTGAAGTAGGCTGGAAAAATCGGCAATTAAGTTGGACTTCCGGTTTCACTTTTCGCAACTTTATAGAGATTAAATAGAATCTATTATGCGTCTGCTGTGACTGACACTAGTGACCTAACGGCTAATTATTTACTAGTAAGATGAATTTATCTTTCGTTTTGAATCATAGCCTAAAAAAATGTTATTTTATTAATTATTTTTAGTGAATTTAGAGACATCAGGTCACTGAAATTTTGAGTAGCCCGACGGGATACCCAGCTTGGAAACTCGGGTAGTCCTTGGGGAAAATTGGTAGCCTCGGGCTAACGGACCATCGTTAGTGTCGAGCCCTGCATGGAGTCCTCGTCGGTGACATCAAAGTCCCCACAATCACTCACAGTTCAATCCTTTGAACCGTCCGTGGTGATGGGTGACCCTTCTGCCACCGGCGGTGACCCCCTGATCTCCTTGTTGTTGGGAGTGGAAGAGGAGGGGGGTTCAATAGCACCCCCACTCCCACTCTTATCAATTTTTACAATATTCGGTTGTAGGTTCGAATCCCTATTGGGAGTCCTCACCGCTGCCACACTCTTATTGAGCAAACATCCCTGCTCGGCGTTAACAGGCGAGCATGGGGGTGTGACAGAAGGTGAGTCCCTGAGGGGGGAGGCCACGATCAACCTCTTCCTTGATCATGGCCTCCTCCTCCTTCAGTATGAGCTGGGCCTTTGTCCAGCCTACTTTCCTGGCCCGGGCAATAGTTGTAATTGCTGTGGCGCGGAAATAGGCGACACAACCCGTGTATGCCGCGCTATGTCCTTCGCCACAGTTTATGCATTTAATAACCTGAGACCCACAGGTCCTTGTATTGTGATCCCCGGCACACCTACCGCACCTAATGCTTCCCCTGCAGGACTTGGCCATATGACCAAAGCCCTGGCAGAGATAGCACCTGGTGGGAGGCTTAACATATGTCTCCGTTTTATATTTAATTGTTAGGTCTTCCTCTCTTTGAGTGCTGTAGATGGCTCCCTCTTCTTGTTGGGAAGCCTATCTACAGCAACAAGGGATGCCCCCTTGGACCTGTCAAAATCCAGCCTATGCTGGAGTGTTGACAGGTCCTCCTCCATGGATATGCCGTGGATGACAACATCATATGTTGTCTCCCCCGGCATATTTGTCACTACACATAGGATACTACTGTAAAACACTTATTTTTCGCGAGAACCTTATTTCGCGAATTTGAGGCAAAATGTGCAAAATTATTATTTCGCGTCAACATGAATTCGCGTCTTCCCGAAAAATGTGAAACCGGAAACCTGATGTCATTCTGATATTTATACTAACTCTGCGTTGTTTATTGTGCGACAAATGCATTTATATCTGTATCTATTTTCTGATAGCTTGCTAATCTTCTTGTTAAGTGAAACAATACAATAAATAGAAATGTTACAAACAACTAGCAGGTGCCAAAGTATTTGTAACAATGAGATGAGATGATCAAGTGTGGCAGGCCGGTATTGTTCAATAGACATTGACCTTGATAACTTGTGTTGGAAATTTAATTAATCCATTAAGTTGGACAGATTTTCACATTAATTAGAACAATCTGTAGAAATACCATTAAAGTTTTGTGAGACGCATTTATTTGTTTATACTTAATTCTAGTGCAAGGCACAGTTACCTACCTTGACACAGGTAATATGCAGCGAAAAAGTTTTTTTTCCAATTCTTCAATAATACCAAATTGTTACAGGTAAATATTTCATACTAGTAATCTGTACAATATGTATATGCTGCAACACTTGAATAGCTACATGATGTAACTACAACTGGTTTCGATACTTTCCCGCAGACATATATCCATGCATGTGTACGCATTTTCGGATAGTGTTCATTTTCGGATAAGTGTATAGACAAAGTGAAATATTCACGAGAAATATGAATTCGCGTCTTAGAAAACTCGCGAATATTAGCGAAAATAAATTTCTCGCGAATAATAAGTGTTTTACAGTATTTAATTTGAATTTTTCTAATTTAATACTTGTCACAAGTGCTTCTTGCGACACAAACTCTAGTAAGAGATTACCAGATGCCAAGGGTGTTGCTTTCTTAATATTTTTAACCTTACTGTTAAGCTCCTTGGCCAGGGTCCTAACTGGTAACGCTGTTATTTTCTTAGTTAACCCTTTTAGGACCCCTATGTTCTCTGACGTGTTGCAAGATATCTCATGGTTCTTGCGAGGGTCCAAAGCGCTACCAAGGACCCTCGAAAGATCCATGTGATGTCTAGATGGCCCGTAACGGGCCACCTTGACTGGCATTTTTGCCAATAGCTGCGGTTTAACCGCCAATTATCAATAAGTATATTTTCTGAATTTAAAAATCTATTTATAAATTAAAACTATGGTTATAAGCATATACAGTCGAGACTGCCTTAGCGACCCCCTGATTTAAACGACTCCCTGTCTTATCCGACCTTGTTTCAGTACTCCCAACGTATTTTCCTATAAAAATGGTCTGAATTAAACGACTCCCTGTCATATGTGACAAGCGACCCTAATTGTCTGGTCCCAATGCAATGTTTTGTCTGATTTAAACGACTTTCACACCTTTTAATTGTCCGTTAATCAGATAAATAATACCTATTTTAACACCCAGAGGGCCAAAATAATTAGGTCCAATTATAATCCAGTAGCAAACAAAGTCTACACACCTCTGTCTCAATTACACAGTTAACATGTATACAGGTATCGAGTGACGTCACTAAGCGTCTGTTAATGGGAAGCATGGTGTGTAATGTACATATAATGACCTGAGTAAACTGGATTAAGCTTGTGTCAGATTTTTTTTTAATTATAGAGTGCCAACGGAAGATATTTTAGGCAGCATTTTTTTAATTTACTTTTCTATGGCTGCATAATTAATACGGAAAAAATATGGATACCAAACCAGAAAATTTGGAAATGGATATGTTTAACTTTTACAAGTACATGGATGCATCAAATTCCAGTTAATTAAATACAAAAAAGATTCAATTTAAATCTTAATACAAAAAAATTTAATTTAAATCTTAATACAAAAAATAAAATTAAATTTTATGTGATATACACATGCTAATATATAGTTGTTTTACATGGATTCTTATTTTATTTACATAAAAAATTTACGATTACCTATGTTTATTTGCAATTGGTTAGATATTGTTCCTTCACACAGTTATGTATGTTAAGTCACAATGATATATAGACAGATAGATGGTATTCAAATTTAATTTTCTTTGAGACTGTATTTAGAGACTCCCTGTCATATGTGACCTTTTTCTGAAGATCCCTTGGAATGTCGCATATGACAGTCTCGACTGTACTGTGAATATGATATAATCTCTTATTTTCCTATGAAATACAGCTGAATGTTACATGTATATATATATAAAAAAAAACAAAAAACAGAGTGGCTCACTAGTCAGGTAAACAAACCAAACACACTAATAGTCAATATGATCTTGTATATAATTTTGTATGTCAACCAAAAGACCAAAAGATCAAAATATCTTAAATAATAAATAATGGTTGACCTATTAATCAATGATCAAATATAATAAATAAGTTAAATACAAAATATTCAACTATATATGCTACTTAAACAGTAGTTATTAATACTGATGATTACTTTATAAATGAGAACATATAGCTAGAGGATGAACGGGCTGGTATGGAGCTGGTATGGTATGTGACGTCTAGTATGTAGGTGGGAGGGGTACCGCTTGGCTGACAATCAACGTAGATTGTAGACTGTGAAACGAGTGTGTATGCCGTAGATAGTGACGATCATATAACGATGTAGTGTGCCAATATAATGTAACGTGTCTGTGCTTATATAATGTCTTTTTATATCATAAAACTTTAATGTTTGTAAATATTTTTTCTTTATTTACAATATGGCCTCCACCGGAAGCGGGTGAAGGGAGATAACCCATCTTTGAACTCGATCTGTATTTCATCGAGACAAACATTCTGACAAAGTTTGATGATGATCCAATCAAAACTATGACTGCTAGACTGTTAACAACCCAATTGTTGAGGACGCACGACGCCGGACATAGCCCCATCACTATACCTCACCTTGACCACTTCGTGGTCAGGTGAGCTAAAAAAAGTTGAGCTAAAAAATAACACTGGACGATATCTTTTAAGTTCCTATTTAAAAACTTGTTTCAACTCTTCACTAGAGTATGTCTATTAAATATTCTTCAAATTTTGTTCTTATCAATTACCTCTTTTGATGGGACATAACAGTATGGAATTCCAGCTTCCTCCAGTGTAACTGGGATATGACTGTAAACATCTATAGGGCTAACATCACCAGACATTATTACTAACCTGTAATGTCAATATAATAACTAAATATAAACCATATACATGCAGTTGATGCCAAAGAAAGTCAAACCTGACTATATGAAGGCACTTACATTATGAAAACTACATAAATGTAGCTCACTTCACATTATTTTAAGCTCTATTTCACATAGTAGAACAAGAGCACCGCTAGGCGGAGCATTATATGCCCGTAAGTGTTTTTTTTATATTAAGGGTGAAGCATTTGTAAGACATTGCATAAATTAAATAAAGTATTACCTACTTCCAATAGCAATCCTCCTATAAAGTTTGAATATTGTGGGCCAAGTAGAAATTAAGTTATGCTCCAGAAACTTTTTTTCAGTTTTAAAGTAATAGTGACCTTGACCTTTGGCCTTGTGACCCCAAAATCAATAGGGGTATTCTACCCAATATGGACAATCATCCTATGAAGTTTGAATATTGTGGGCCAAAAAGACCATAAGTTATGCTCCAGAAACTGTTTTCAGTTTTAAAGTAATAGTGACCTTGACCTTTGACCGTGTGACCACAAAATCAATAGGGGTCTCCTACCCAATATGGACAATCATCCTATGAAGTTTGAATATTGTGGGCCAAATGGAACTTAAGTTATGCTCCAGAAACTGTTTTCAGTTTTAAGGTAATAGTGACCTTGACCTTTGACCTTGTGACCCCAAAATCAATAGGGGTCTTCTACCCAATATGGACAATCATCCTATGAAGTTTGAATATTGTGGGCCAAATGGAACTTAAGTTATGCTCCGGAAACTGTTTTCAGTTTTAAGGTAATAGTGACCTTGACCTTTGACCTTGTGACCCCAAAATCAATAGGGGTCTTCTACCCAATATGGACAATCATCCTATGAAGTTTGAATATTGTGGGCCAAATGGAACTTAAGTTATGCTCCAGAAACTGTTTTCAGTTTTAAGGTAATAGTGACCTTGACCTTTGACCTTGTGACCCCAAAATCAATAGGGGTCTTCTACCCAATATGGACAATCATCCTATGAAGTTTGAATGTTGTGGGCCAAATGGAACTTAAGTTATGCTCCGGAAACTGTTTTCAGTTTTAATGGGATAGTGACCTTGACCTTAAACCTTGTGACCCCAAAATCAATAGGGGTCTTCTACCCAATATGGACAATCATCCTATGAAGTTTGAATGTTGTGGGCCAAATGAAACTTAAGTTATGCTCCGGAAACTGTTTTCAGTTTTAAGGTGATAGTGACCTTGACCTTTGACCTTGTGACCCCAAAATCAATAGGGGTCTTCTACCCAATATGGGCAATCATCATATGAAGTTTGAATGTTGTGGGCCAAATGGAACTTAAGTTATGCTCCGGAAACTGTTTTCAGTTTTAATGGGATAGTGACCTTAAACCTTGTGACCCCAAAATCAATAGGGGTCTTCTACCCAATATGGGCAATCATCCTATGAAGTTTGAATGTTGTGGGCCAAATGGAACTTAAGTTATGCTCCGGAAACTGTTTTCAGTTTTAATGGGATAGTGACCTTGACCTTAAACCTTGTGACCCCAAAATCAATAGGGGTCTTCTACCCAATATGGACAATCATCCTATGAAGTTTGAATGTTGTGGGCCAAATGAAACTTAAGTTATGCTCCGGAAACTGTTTTCAGTTTTAAGGTGATAGTGACCTTGACCTTTGACCTTGTGACCCCAAAATCAATAGGGGTCTTCTACCCAATATGGGCAATCATCATATGAAGTTTGAATGTTGTGGGCCAAATGGAACTTAAGTTATGCTCCGGAAACCAAATTGCTAACGGACGGACGGACAGACAGACGGACGGATAGACAGACAGACGGACGGACGCCAGGGGGTATAACATAATATGCCCGAAATTCTTTCGGGCATATAAAAAAGTCATTAAACATTGACCATAAAAGTATTTTTTGGAAAATCAACTGGATGAAATCTCATATTTTAAAGGGTGTAAGAATCTGCCTCACTCGATTTTTGCTGTGTGAAAGCATACTTGTCTTACAAACAATAACCGGTTGAACTGGGTGATGCTCCCCAATAAGTTTTGGACACAGGAAAGTAGTGTCACAGCTTTGTCACAAAGTTACAAAGTGTAACAAGATTGCATTTGTGAAAAATGCTATGCCACCGCATTAATACAACACTAAATAATAGTGTAGGAACAGATCTTTTTTGTTTCTATACAATTGAAGATTGTCATAATGCATAGATCCCTGACCTATCTAATTCTTATTCTCAGATTAGTGGTTAAATCTATTATATTGTTATTCAAATAAAAGATCAGAGTAGGAATATATCAATGCAGTTGAGTGTAGTGAATTTGATGGTGAAGGTCAATTTCACACAGCCGTACAAAGGACAACACAGTAAGACACTGACAAAGTAGGTCACATCATCAAAATCCAGGTCACTTAATATCGTGTGTGCGTGACTTTCATTTTTATTTCACAAAATATTTCTTAGTTATTCTTTTGTAGTTTCAAACAAATTACTCATTGGTCTTCTTCTTCTGTGATTTTCAGGCAATTAAGTACACATATAATTACTTAGTAATTTGTATGGAAGTCAAAATATTACTTTGTTTTCAAGGTCATTTATGGATGAAGGTCAAGGTTAGTGTAGTCTACTCTAGGCCTTGTGGATCTTTACAAGAAGATTTTTTAAATTCATTCTTATTATTCCTCTTGGTTGCCATGACAATCAAATTTCTGCATGGAATGAAATTTTCTGAACAACTTCGGAAGCCCTTCACCCAAGGATCAATCCTGCCACTTTTGGTTGAAATTGGACAAGTGGTTTTTTACAAGAAAATTTTTTAAGTTCATTATATAATCTATATAACATACAAGCATGCACACGCACAGGCACACACACACACACACACACACACACACACACACACACACACACATACATACACACACACAGGTGAATCACTATATACCACCGCTTTGCAGATGCTGCAGTGTCATAAAAATTTCAATAATTTGACCTTCAAAGTCAAGGTCATTTATGAGTCAAGGTCAGGTCTGTCTGGTTAATTCAAAGGACTATCCTTGAAGACAATCCATTCAAAAATAACAAAGTTACAGCCAATAATAACAAGAACAAGCAAATTTGAACATTTGACCTTGAAGGTCAAGGTTATTTATGGATGAAGGTCAAGGTTAGTCTGGTCTACTGATAGGTCTTGTCCCAAGGGTTATTGTGGCCAAGTATGAAGACAATATACCAAGAATTTAACAAGCAATTATCATAGTATTGCAAGCAATCCATAAGTCCCAGGGCTCTCGTTTGGTAAAATTTGGGGCCGAATATTGGCCCCATTCCCCCATTAAAATAGTGTGTTTTTCCCCCTTTATCCAAAATAAATCCCCCTTGAAAATAATATTTAACTGCCATAGATCAGGGATCACATTTTAAGTTGAATTTTTATACAAAATATCAAAGATGTAGTCAATTTCATTGGAAATAACTAAAATATTTGATATAATTTCATGATAGCAGCTTATTGTTGATAAATTTTTAACTCAGAATCTTGATTTCACTTTTTTTTTAATAAATTAATTTTCTTCTATTGAAATTCCCCATTGAATGAAAAATATTTTAAAATCATGTGAAATTCCCCCCTGCATGGACCCTGGCCCCAGTCTCAAAATGCTAACAAGAGCCCTGAGTCCCCTACCGGTTAGAACCCCAGCAACATTCTGAAGGGCCATTGGCCATTCACTTATGTCTCTATTTTAAGTAAATTTGTTGAAAAAGTTCTTTAAAAGTGATCACAGGAAACAGTTTTTATGTACAGACAGACAGACAGACTGAAGGACATACTGCCATCTACCCATATATCAAGTTTCATAAAAAATATTTCCAGTATTTTTTGCGTTATTACTGGATCCAGGTTGTGTGTAAAAAATGCCATATTTTCAGTCTATTTGTTTCCATAGCAACCATAATTTTCAACATAGGAAGAAAAGAAAAAGACGTGCATAATCTCCATACTGCCATCTATCCATATATCAAGTTTCATAACAATATTTTTAATTCATTTTTTACGTTATCGCGGGATCCAGTTTTGTGGACAAACAGACTGACGGACTGACAGACAGACAGACGGACGTTCTCACAGGACAGTAATTATGTGGCTACTCTATTGTTCTCTCTATTGTTCTTTTTAGCCACACAAAAGAAAATAGCCACATAAAAGCATTACGGAATGAATGACATCAAAGAGAAAGAACAGTTACCTATTGTCCCTCTAGCCACATAATTACTGTCCTGTGAGTGCGGACAGACGGAGGGTAAACCTAAAGTCCCCTCCGGTTAAACAGGTAGGGGACTAAAAAATAACTAGACATGTGTCCATAGGTCACGGGTGCCCCCACCGCACCACTGTTCTGTCAATCTTATGGCTCTAGGTCAAATATTTCTTGAAAACTAAAAGTCTTTTACTAAGTAAAGGGCAAGAACTTTACAAATACTGAATATATCCACAAGCAAACCCCAAGGTGCATAAGTACACATGCTGACCAACATCAGGGTTGTCATTAACATTTTTTGCAGAAGGTTTGTTTTGAACTTGAGGCGGTCATTTCTGTCTTTATCATGCATAACAAAGAGTGTTTTCTTAATTTTGAGGCGGCCCATAATGCATTTGAGACAGGCATTTTGGCCTCCTGCCGCCTCTTAATGACAACCCTGCAACATTCTTGTAAACTTTCAGGCCTACAAGTGAAATACTTTTTGAGCTATGCATGAACAAGTTGAAAATTGCAAATTTATACTACTGTAAGTCAAGGGCAATAACTCTTAACAAAACTGAAAAAAATCCATATGCAAAGTCCCAGGTGCATAGCTTCACAGTAATGTGAATCATTATTCCTGTAATTTAGTGATGTTAATCATTATTCCTGTAAAGTTGGTTGATTCTAACTCAAGCAATCAAGGAACAAATAACATAATGAAACGGTTTATACTAAGTCAAGGGAAATAACTCTACAAAATACTGGATAAATCCACAAGCGCAACCCTAGGTGCAAAACGAAATATGCTGAGCAACCTTCCCGTAAGGTTTAATGACTCTTTGTCAAATGTTTTTTGAGTAACATGCGACACAAGTTGAAAATTGCAAAATTTTCTAAGTCAAGGGCAATAACTCTAAAAATACTAAATAAATCCAGACGAAAATACCCAGGTGCACAACTACACATGCTGATCAATATTCCTGTAAAGTTTCATGTCTCTATGTCAAATACTTTTTGAGTTACATGTGACACAAGTTGAAAATTGCAAAATTTTACTAAGTCAAGGGCAATAACTCTAAAAATACTGGATAAATCCAGACGAAAAATACCCAGGTGCACAACTACACATGCTCATCAACATTCCTGTAAAGTTTCATGACTCTAGGTCAAATACTTTTTGAGTTACGTGCGACACAAAAGAGAACGGATGGACAGAAGGACGGACAAGGGTAAATCTAAATGCCAGCCACTAAAGTGGGGGCACAAAAATAAAAAGTCGAGCTAAAAAAACAAAATATATGCATTTGACCTTCAAGGTCAAGGTCATTTATAAAAGAAGGTCAAGGTAAGTCTGGTCTACTTGAAGGTTTTGTCCCAAGGAATGTTGTGGGCAGGTATGAAGAACTTAAAACATTATGATGAAGGGTAATGTTTGCAGACGGTAATGTTACCTCTTGACAGACAGATAACTATATGCCCAGTGGCATAATTTTTTTTCATTATTTTGGCCCTTTTCAAAGGATAACTAATTTCAAGTACTTTTCATGGTGAGAAACCATTTCAAGGATATTTCAAAGCTTCTGTGAACCATGGTAAAAATACATCTTCAATAAATAGAATAAGCCTACAATATTTACCCTTTCTCTCCTTTACGCACTCTTTTTTGTACATCTCTAATACCCTCTACAACGTGTTTAACTCCTTTGGCTGAAAAATGATAAATTAGCCTTTTAATCATGTAAGCTATAACTGGCTTAATATACAATAAAACAAGAACGTGTTTGCCCAAACCAAAATCGCAAGCTAACATTGCAAGCTTGTCACAAGCTTGCTGCAAGCTTAAGTTGCAAGCTTGCTACTGGCTAGTAATTGGAACCTTGCGGCAAGCTTGCGGCAAGCTTGCGATCAGTTATTTAAAAAAAATCTGACTGTAAACTAGTTAATATTTAAGCTTGCGCAAGCTTAATCGCAAGCTTGCGCAAGCTTAATCGCAAGCTTGCGCAAGCTTAATCGCAAGCTTGCGCAAGCTAAATCGTAAGCTTGCGCAAGCTTATTTGCAAGCTTGCGCAGGTTTATCTGCAAGCCTGCACAGGCTAAGTCGCAAGCTTGTGCATGTATAACTACAAGCTTAATGTATAAGCTTGCGCAAGCTTAATGTATAAGCTTGCGCAAGCTTAATCGCAGGCTTGCAAAAACTGTAAACCCTATTTTGAAAGGGAGCTGCTACGTATAACAGTCTCTGAATCCTATATAACATGCAAAAAAAAGGCATTAATTACCATGATAAACTTATTTAATCATAAATTGTAAAAAGAAGCTGATGTTAAATTTTTCATATACTAATGTTTTCTTCCAATTACCATGGTAAATAGTCCAGCCTTGATGGAATGACATTGAAAAAATCCAGCCTAATTCCAGCATCCCTGAATGTTCTTAAAATGTAAAATTCTGGGATGGAATTCAGCACAGGAATGTTTGGGGTAGAATTTTTATGAGTTTAACATGATCACATATTTCTTTCACAAAATTTAATACATATCCTTTAGTCCAAATACAGAATAGAACACCCTGCATTCACTATAACACAAACAATTTTTTTCTAGCTGCAGGTTTTGGTAGGTTCTTGTTTTCTTAGAATCCAACACTTTGTTTTAAGCAATTATTTTGCTCTTAGTCAGTCAGTGACAAACTATTCAATCTTAAATTTGTTTTAAATGTTTCTGATTATTTAAATTACTATTTCTTTTTATCGGTGTCCATTTTTAGTCCTCTGCCTGTGTTTCCTAGAACTTCTTATGGTTGTGCTGACCTTTAAAGATAAAATTCATGATTAATTAAAATACAGATGCAGTAATGAACTATGTTTTATTGCATAAATGCAGTTATATTACATATCTTTTAATAACATCGAATCTAATGTTTCAACAGTATTAACTATTAAGTATTAACTATGCTTATGCATTTTCAAAAAATACTAAAGCAATGCAGTATATCTTATTTCAATGTGCACAAATGTTTAAGAATTTCTCTGTATGAGAATTAAGTAAATTTGTGACAATATTTATTACCCAGTATGTATTTTTTCAAGAAAAGGTGTTGAATAGAAAAGTATTGAGATTTAATAATATACCTTTTCAGGATTAATACTGCACATCATTATTAAACACTGCCGCTATTTCTCACAGTCAGCACTTATGTCCCAGTCTGCAAATTATTTATGTATAATGTAATTTTAGATTGTTCCATTGAAAACACAATGCACATACATGTAAAATAACAAATGATTATGATTGATCCTGTTCAGCTGTACAACTTAACTACTGATTGTACCATTTAGTCCTATTTAATCAAATTGATTTAATTTGTTTAATTTGCAGGAAAATGAAAAAGATCTACTAACATGCCATTTAAACAATATAAACAATCATTAAAAAGAAATCATTGAATAATTTATATTTTACAGATTATACATGTATAGATTAAAAAAAGAATTATCAGAAAAACAAATGCATGAAGTTGAAAATATATAAAAACAACCTTGATCTCTTGTTACAAAATGTTAATAATTTGATATATAACCTGTTTCTGCATTAATGTAACTTAAGGTTTATAAATACCTGATTCTGTTGTATATCTTCTTGTCCCAGGTGATTCTGATTGTTATCATACTTAAACACTTTAAAATCTTAAACAAAACAATATCTCAAAAACTGCTAAATTTCAAGTACATCCTCTGTAATTTGCTCTCTTTGCTGACCCAGATATCTTAGAATTCAAATTTTACAACTGTAAAACTGGACAGGTCTATCATTATGTAAAGCAGGGTTAATCTACTCATCATATTAACTTTCATTCTTTGAGGGTAAAAGAAAATATATAATAGCTAATAGATATATAGATTTTAAAAATCATTACAAATTTTTGTACAAAAAGATTGCAATGTCCTTCTAGACATATTCTGTATATGAAATTTACAATGTTATCTCTCCCCAAAATAATCACATGGAACAGCCTGATCTGTCGGAATGACCAGGGAGTAAATTAGTCATGCACAGATGGTCAATGAATTTTATCAAGGCTCTGATGTGTGTAGCGTAAAATCTCAGTGGTGGAGTATTTATTTTCCTAAATAAAAGCAATATATATTGATTAATTTAATATAGAATATATATGAGATTATTTCATGCACTGTTTTTGTTTTGTTTATTTATTTATAGTTATCCAAAAACATGAATTTTTAGAATTTAAAAATGGCAAGCAATGCAATCCCATCTTGATTATTATAGTGTCTGAATGATTGAATCACAGACTTTAATTAATTTATAGTTAAACTTAAAGCCTGTAATTAAATGGATATTATTTCATTGTACATAACTTCATGTAGATTTATTGAAATAATAATATGTATATTTAACAATCAATTCATTTACTTTCTTTTGCACAGACATTTTTTCTGAGATACCCTTTTTCCAACTACATGAAATGTATAAAGTGTCAATTTCAAATCATTTACAGTAACTTTGCATTAAAATAGATGATGATTTTATATTTTCTTCGTAAATTTACAATACTGAGCTGAATATATATAAAATAACTAATAACTAATAATAAACTTTTAGCGTGGTAATTTAGTTTAAACTAGTTAATTATCACTGATACTATCATTTTGGAATTTTTATTTTAATGTGTACACTTTTGACAAAAATTTTCTAAGTATTTCAATTACTTTCACAAGAAATTTTAAGTGTAGATTTGTACAAAATTTTCTAAGTGTCTACTAATTGCAAGCTGCGGCATTGCAAGCTTACATCAAATGTTTGCAAGCTTGCATGAATTTTAAACAAGCTTGCAATATATTTCAAAAGTCATCGCAAGCTTGCGCAAGCTTGTTGCAAGCATGCAGCAACCTTGTATTTAAGCTGTAAGCTTGCGGCAAGCTTGTGACAAGCTTGCGGCAAGCTTGTCGCAGGCATGCATTTTGGTTTGGGTGGTAAACACAAAATTAATGCCCATGACCAACATTCTTGTCATTAACAAATTTCAACCAGAAATGTCTGTGGACAGCATGTTTCAATTCTTTTTAGTGCTGGAAAATAAAATAATTTAAGCAATATAGAAAAGAACTATAACTATGCAAACATGCTTATCAGACTTACCTGTCCTTAATAGTTAACAAATATTTCAAGCTTTAAGTGAATACCTTCAACAATTTTTGAGAACAAGAAGGCCATAATGACCCTGAGTCGCTCACCAGAAACAACTGCTTTTCAGTAAAAGAAAAAAAGACTACCTAAGAATGCTACAGACAAAGTTTGGTGATCATCCATCAATTAGTTCTGTAGAAGCAGACGTTTTAAGGTATTTCTATTTTTAGCTTAAGCAGCTCCTTTTTTTGGAGCAAACTTGATCAAAAGACTACCTAAGAATGCTACAGACAAAGTTTGGTGATCATCCATCAATTATTTCAGTAGGAGATGATGTTCAAAAGTTTTTCCTTTTTTTAGCTTTAATTAGTGGCCCCTAAAAGGGGCCAATCAAGTTAATATGAGCAAACTTGATAAAAGACTACCTAAGAATGCTACAGACAAAGTTTGGTGATCATCCATCAATTATTTCAGTAGGAGATGATGTTCGAAGGTTTTTCTATTTTTAGCTTTAGCAGCCCCTAATAGGGGCCAATCAAATTAATATGAGCAAACCTGATAAAACACTACCTAAAAATGCTACAGACAAAATTTGGTGATCATCCATCTATTATTTCAGTCGGAGATGATGTTCAAAGGTTTTTCTATTTTTAGCTATAGAGACCCCTAAAAGGGGCTAATCAAATTTATTAAAATGAGCAAATTTGATACAAGACTACCTAAGAATGGTACAGACAAATTTTGGTGATCATCCATCATTAAATTTAGTAATTGAAATGGCATGAGCAAATTTAAGTGTGACTGTCACAAAGATGCTACAGATCAAATTTGAGGTAAATCTGCCCATCAGTTTCAGAGAAGAAGATGATTGTTGATGCATGACGCTGGAGTATCCTCCTTTAAAGGCCTGGGAACAAGTATAAAAGGCAGACAAGCAGAAAAATGCCACTGCTGTTGATATCTCTGTATGTCTGTTCTGCTAGCATAACATCTCAGTAGAAGAGATAGAAAATTCGCACCACATCCTCTCAAAATTTAAAAGAGACATAACCTCATATTATTTTGCTATAGAATTGCAACATTCCTTCTTTATCATGTAAGCAATCATTCCTTGAAAGTTACATGATCTCTGTGATACTTTATAATACTATTTTTAAAAATCTTCCTTTTTTTTGTATAATAACAGTTATTATAAATTCATGATAAATTTCCTTGCTTGTGTATTTGATTTGACATAGTTTGTACGAGTTCCTGGATGGGGAGCGAGCGTTCTCCTCTCAGACCAACTAACAGACCTCTCCCTCCTAAGGTATAAGGGGGGGGGGGTTTTTTTTTTTTTTGTTTTTTTTTTTTTTTTATATCATTTCTTCATTATGTTAGTTTTTGATACCCGCAAGAATAGAGACAGGGGAAAATAAAATAAATTAAGAGCGCAAGGAGACTACCCTCTATCTCTTTAGAAAAATATTCTATTGCGCAAGGGGGCAGAGATAACTTAATTATTTATATTATATTGATTAGATGTTATACTGTGGGCCGAGGGTGCCGGATAACAAATACTGAGGAGGGTGAAGTCTCACCCTTCGCTCACCACATCACCCACTCACCCTCCCATAAGCTTAACTCTGCTTCCGCCATCCATATCTCGATTGTCTCATGTCATAATTTAGATATACTTATGTCAGAGGTTGTTGTGAGTGCGACGCGCAGAGTGCCATTGGTTCACTGTTTCTATTTTTTCTTGGTGCCCATTGTTATGTTCGGGAACCACATACCCCTCCACAATGTTTAAATAAACACATTTTCGGTATAAGATATCACAGCTAGTGCACACACATATTTTCTAAGATTGCCTGTTCCCTTGTAGAGGCAGCAGTATTTGCTCTTCCGACATTATATGTATGAATTCTTGCGACCACTCGCCGCATTACGTACGAAGTTTGGTCATTGTCTAAAGCGTTTGTGGTGTATAGAGGTGTGCGCGCTGTGGCGTCACAGCTGGGCGTATTGTGGGGGCGGCGGCGTTGAGGTGTGGGAGGGGCTTATTTTTTTATAGATTCCTCTCTCACCTTTTAAAGTTGTTCTCCTTTGTTTTCTTTCTCGCGGATACTTGTTATACATTGGCCTACACATGACGAGTGTGAGGAAGTGAGCGAGCGTGGGGGAAAGGGCGTGTGCGCTGATGGATCTATTTTTGGATGCGTTGTTGGGGGTCGCGAAAGGTGTTGTCATATCTTGCTCAATCCATCTTCTCATCTTCTCTACAAGTTTTAAGTTGCTCACTTCTGAACTTATGTTTTGTCTTTGATATTTTTTCCCTGTAGTCCCAGTCATACTTTAGTTCACCAGAATTTCATTAAAAAAAGTTTTGTTTCCCAAAAAAATAAAAGAGTCAAGTGGGGACAAACAGATAAATGTAAGTTCACATTTTTTCTATATACAAGGCATTTCTAAACTAATTAGTATTTACTGTTTGTATACTACTGACTATCACTGATTTCATAAATTATACTCTTCATTGTAAAAAATATGTAATTGCAATATACATCCTGACAGCACTGCTATTACCTTTTCATCAAATTTTTTAAAATCATTATCCCCCAATAAATACACAACTTCTTTATCTCTCCTGAATGCTGAACTCTCCTATACTATTGCAGACCACATGTTTATATTTACAAGCATGCTGACCTCAGGTCATGATAATAAAACCCCGCCGTCATTGTACCTAATATGACTTAATGAGCATATCGTACGGATATCTGAGTTTCACAATTCCCGGCCTTTAATATACACATGTGATATTTCCACACCTTTGGACTGGCGCACTCAAAAGTAAGAGTTATGGTGGTAAATATTGTGACTTTTTATTATTTTTTTATAATTTATCCATTTTGTTCTTATATATTATTATTTTCTAATGTTGATCACCTATAGATATACGCCAAACATATACTATTCACCCACCAAAAACACGAGACAGCACCACACAGCTTCATGAAAATATTGTAGGCAGAGTTATCCAACTTGTCAATCTGATGTATATTGTTACTATAAATAAGCAAATTAATCTAAGTTAATTCTGTAATATTGTAAGCAGAGTTATCAAACTTGTCAATCTGATGTACATTTTTACTATAAATAAGAATTGTAAGTTTCAATTGAATATCTCAAGCAATAATTGAGATATTTGACTTTACAAAAAACTTTAACCAACGCAGACGCCCAAACCAAAATCGCAAGCTAACATTGCAAGCTTGTCACAAGCTTGCTGCAAGCTTAAGTTGCAAGCTTGCTACTGGCTAGTAATTGGAACCTTGCGGCAAGCTTGCGGCAAGCTTGCGATCAGTTATTTAAAAAAAATCTGACTGTAAACTAGTTAATATTTAAGCTTGCGCAAGCTTAATCGCAAGCTTGCGCAAGCTTAATCGCAAGCTTGCGCAAGCTTAATCGCAAGCTTGCGCAAGCTAAATCGTAAGCTTGCGCAAGCTTATTTGCAAGCTTGCGCAGGTTTATCTGCAAGCCTGCACAGGCTAAGTCGCAAGCTTGTGCATGTATAAACTCAAGCTTAATGTATAAGCTTGCGCAAGCTTAATGTATAAGCTTGCGCAAGCTAATCGCAGGCTTGCAAAAACTGTAAACCCTATTTTGAAAGGGAGCTGCTACGTATAACAGTCTCTGAATCCTATATAACATGCAAAAAAAAGGCATTAATTACCATGATAAACTTATTTAATCATAAATTGTAAAAAGAAGCTGATGTTAAATTTTTCATATACTAATGTTTTCTTCCAATTACCATGGTAAATAGTCCAGCCTTGATGGAATGACATTGAAAAAATCCAGCCTAATTCCAGCATCCCTGAATGTTCTTAAAATGTAAAAATTCTGGGATGGAATTCAGCACAGGAATGTTTGGGGTAGAATTTTTATGAGTTTAACATGATCACATATTTCTTTCACAAAATTTAATACATATCCTTTAGTCCAAATACAGAATAGAACACCCTGCATTCACTATAACACAAACAATTTTTTTCTAGCTGCAGGTTTTGGTAGGTTCTTGTTTTCTTAGAATCCAACACTTTGTTTTAAGCAATTATTTTGCTCTTAGTCAGTCAGTGACAAACTATTCAATCTTAAATTTGTTTTAAATGTTTCTGATTATTTTAAAAATTACTATTTCTTTTATCGGTGTCCATTTTTAGTCCTCTGCCTGTTGTTTCCTAGAACTTCTTATGGTTGTGCTGACCTTTAAAGATAAAATTCATGATTAATTAAATACAGATGCAGTAATGAACTATGTTTATTGCATAAATGCAGTTATATTACATATCTTTTAATAACATCGAATCTAATGTTTCAACAGTATTAACTATTAAGTATTAACTATGCTTATGCATTTTCAAAAAATACTAAAGCAATGCAGTATATCTTATTTCAATGTGCACAAATGTTTAAGAATTTCTCTGTATGAGAAATTAAGTAAATTTGTGACAATATTTATTACCCAGTATGTATTTTTTCAAGAAAAGGTGTTGAATAGAAAAAGTATTGAGATTTAATAATATACCTTTTCAGGATTAATACTGCACATCATTATTAAACACTGCCGCTATTTCTCACAGTCAGCACTTATGTCCCAGTCTGCAAATTATTTATGTATAATGTAATTTTAGATTGTTCCATTGAAAACACATGCACATACATGTAAAATAACAAATGATTATGATTGATCCTGTTCAGCTGTACAACTTAACTACTGATTGTACCATTTAGTCCTATTTAATCAAATTGATTTAATTTGTTTAATTTGCCAGGAAATGAAAAAGATCTACTAACATGCCATTTAAACAATATAAACAATCATTAAAAAGAAATCATTGAATAATTTATATTTTACAGATTATACATGTATAGATTAAAAAGAATTATCAGAAAAACAAATGCATGAAGTGAAAATATAAAAAACAACCTTGATCTCTTGTTACAAATGTTAATAATTTGATATATAACCTGTTTTCTGCATTAATGTAACTTAAGGTTTATAAAATACCTGATTCTGTTGTATATCTCCTTGTCCCAGGTGATTCTGATTGTTATCATACAAATACTTAAACACTTTAAATGTTAAACAAAACAATATCTTCCAAAACTGCTAAAATATCAAGTACATCCTCTGCTCTCTTTGCTGACCCAGATATCTTAGAATTCAAATTTTACAACAGTTACTGTAAAACTGGACAGGTCTATCATTATGTAAAGCAGGGTTAATCTACTCATCATTTTAACTTTCATTCTTTGAGCGTAAAATAAAATATCAAATAGCTAATAGATATATAGATTTTAAAAATCATTACAAATTTTTGTACAAAAAGATTGCAATGTCCTTCTAGACATATTCTGTATATGAAATTTACAATGTTATCTCTCCCCAAAATAATCACATGGAACAGCCTGATCTGTCGGAATGACCAGGGAGTAAATTAGTCATGCACAGATGGTCAATGAATTTTATCAAGGCTCTGATGTGTGTAGCGTAAAATCTCAGTGGTGGAGTATTTATTTTCCTAAATAAAAGCAATATATATTGATTAATTTAATATAGAATATATATGAGATTATTTCATGCACTGTTTTTGTTTTGTTTATTTATTTATAGTTATCCAAAAACATGAATTTTTAGAATTTAAAAATGGCAAGCAATGCAATCCCATCTTGATTATTATAGTGTCTGAATGATTGAATCACAGACTTTAATTAATTTATAGTTAAACTTAAAGCCTGTAATTAAATGGATATTATTTCATTGTACATAACTTCATGTAGATTTATTGAAATAATAATATGTATTTAACAATCAATTCATTTACTTCTTTTGCACAGACATTTTTTCTGAGATACCCTTTTCCAACTACATGAAATGTATAAAGTGTCAAATTTCAAATCATTTACAGTAACTTGCATTAAAATAGATGATGATTTTATATTTTCTTCGTAAATTTACAATACTGAGCTGAATATATAAAATAACTAATAACTAATAATAAACTTTAGCGTGGTAATTTAGTTTAAACTAGTTAATTATCACTGATACTATCATTTTTGGAATTTTTATTTTAATGTGTACACTTTTGACAAAAATTTTCTAAGTATTTCAATTACTTTCACAAGAAATTTCTAAGTGTAGATTTGTACAAAAATTTTCTAAGTGTCTACTAATTGCAAGCTTGCGGCATTGCAAGCTTACATCAAATGTTTGCAAGCTTGCATGAATTTTAAACAAGCTTGCAATATATTTCAAAAGTCATCGCAAGCTTGCGCAAGCTTGTTGCAAGCATGCAGCAACCTTGTATTTAAGCTGTAAGCTTGCGGCAAGCTTGTGACAAGCTTGCGGCAAGCTTGTCGCAGGCATGCATTTTGGTTTGGGGTACCCGGACGCCAGAGCGACTACAATAGCTCTCATATTCTTCAAATAGTCGAGCTAAAAATGTTAAAACAGGGGCTGGAAAACTAGGGTGAGACATGCTTGGTGCAAGCTATGGCTGCACTGAACTGCTCTGCTGTAGGGAGTAACAACTGCAGGGGGTAGGTGGTTCCAGTGGTATACCATCCTAGGAAAGAATGAGAATTTATAATAGTCTGAGGTTGCTGTGGATAACCTATAACATAAGGGATGGCCATGGCGTGATATTCGGGACAGGGGTGTCAAATATTCTTCTATAGGGATAGCAACCAGACCATGGTGAATCTTATAGAGAAGGGATAACCTAGCATCTATACGTCTGAGTTCCAGTTTTCGAAGGTTAAGGGAGTGAAGCATGTCCGTGACGCTAGAGGTCTGACCATAGTCTAGCTTAATCCATCAGGCTGCTCTCCTTTGGACATTTTCGATTTGATATACAGTACTGGACACGCGAAACCCGCACAATTCGCGGCGAACTCTCATGCTTTATAACGCGAGCGAATTCGCGGCAACTTGAGACAATTGCCGCGAATTCAACATTTGCCGTGATTCGCGGGGAATAATACATGTTCATTTGTATAATAAATGTAGATCTATTTATAATTGTACTCTGTGAACTTGAAACCAGATATACATGTACAAGTACGAAAATTAATTAGTAGATCTACATGAAGTTGTATCAAGAAAATCTTGTAATTTGCTAAAATGCCCTTTTTCTATTTATCTTTGATGCCAACAGCAAATATAAATAACCTTGGCGAAATCAAATAACACCGTTAAAAACTTTCGTGAATGGCGGAATCATGATCTCAATGTATAAATGCGACGCAGTACAAGTATGCGGCTCCATCGGCAGGTAAATAGTGTACATGTACACGTGTAAAAATATTTTTTAGGGGGGATACATATTGAGTTTAAAGTAGAGATATAAATATAATATATGTGTAAAAAGATATTTAGTTACATAAAAAGATACATATTTGATACGACATTAACTTGTTCATTTCTAAATGTATCCCCATATTGAAAACGTTAGTACATAAGACATAAATTCAAGCATGGTCAAATTACCGATGTGATAAACTAATCCTGCATAAATATTCCCGTACGACCTGGAAGAGTTATAGTGGATCACCGGGACATTTCGTTCTCTCGGGTGATCATTACTCAATTTATTACACGTCTGTAAAAAATAACACACGCAAGATTTGTCTCCTATAATTTCTGAATGGCGGATATTTGCACCCCTGTTTTAAAAATGTTAAAATATTTAATTGTTAGTTACCGAAAATTATCGCCGATTGTTGAAATTCCATAGCGCTAAAAGACACAAAAACACTCGCGCAAAAAGAAGCATCCATAAATAAAAGGAATATAATGTTTCCATTGTTAAATAATAAATACAAAATTTACACACGAAATGACCTCTGACAAATGACTGGTCGGCTCTTCTGAAGAATCTGTGAATCTTTGATGTTTACACACCTGTAGTTGTTGCCGAATCATCAAAAAAATGCCGACACTCGATTGACTTCCACCTCATTTTTATATATCAGAAAAAAACTGTCATTTCTTTTTGTCAAGGAATGATTACACATGTTTAATTGTTGCTCAAGTAAAAAAAAATGTTGGATATTGATTGTGTCAATTATTGACATATTATTAATCGTAAGTGCATTTTGATTGTGATATTTTATTTACATTTTTATGATCTTGAAGATATTGTGCAATACTTGTGTCTGCTATCAAAACAATAATGCATATGAAAGGACCACAGCTTCCAAAAATTTATTTTTTCAGTCAATTTTATGACAGAATCCCCGCTGCTACCAGAAATGTTTTATTGCATGTTTTACAATTTTCAACAATCATAATTAGCGTATTAGACGTAATAATTAGTTACACCTGTGAATCGGTGCTAAATGTCGCTTTGCATTGTTCTAAAAATAGAATATGTGCGAAAGTAAACAATGGATTTTAATTACATTTGTATTATTATCAAAATAACAATTGGACAATTTGTTATCGTGCGTTCTTTGATGTACATGTAGTACCAATTACCTTTTGTAATTTCAATCTCGTTTTATTGTTAACTAATTTTCACCAGCACCTGATTGCTTTGTTTTAGTATACAAAATGTATACGCTGTACATGTTCAAATGCTAAATATTTATAAATATACATGACATTTACAAGATTTTTTTAAAGTTTTCAAAATTAAAGACCACGGGAATGACCAAGTAGTACTTTCTAATACAATTATTGCTGAAGATTCGCCGTAAATTACGGCGATACATCGCGGCGATTTTTCGTGAACCGCCATGAAATTCGGCGAACTTGCATGCGGCGATGTTTTACCGCGTAGTGTCCCGTCGCGGCATAGACTACACTCGCGGCATAACGCGACTTTTGCGGGTTTCGCGTGTCCAGTACTGTATTTGAGTTTTGGTGTGGGGAGACCATACTTCAAGCTGGAGTCTGACTAACGTCTGGCAAGCAATGTACTTAATGGATTGGGATTTAACCTGTATGTTTCTGCGAAGGAATCCTAGAGTTTGGTTTCCTTTCTTGGATGTCCTGTCCATATAGGCATCCCACGTGAGGTTTTCTGATATATCCACACCTAGGTATTTTGCTGAGGTAACCGATTCTAATTGGACTCCGTGAAGGTAGTATTGTGTTGGAATAGGATGTTTCCTTTTTGCAATGTGGATAACTTGACACTTGGAGGGGTTAAATTCCATATCCCACTCCAAATCCCACTTTTCTAACCGATTTATGTCATTTTGGAGGGTGACTGATTGGTTTGCAGATGTCAGAGCAATGTATATTGCAGTAGCCTTTGAAAACAAGTGGACCTGGGAATTTTTGTTACGGTATGTGGGAGGTCATTTATATAGGCAAGAAACAGGAGGGGTCCTAGAACTGAGCATTGGGGAACACCTGAGGATACTGGGATGGGGTTTGAGCAGCTGCCATTCAGCACAACAGACTGCTGCCTGTTATCAAGAAAACTTTTGACCCATTTTAAAGTTTGACCTCTGATTCCATAGTCATATATTTTCAGCAGTATTTTCTCATGGCTGACCTTGTTGAAATCTAAAAAAATCAGATCTACAGTAAAGACTGTCTTAGTGACCCCCGATATATAGCGACGTTCTGTCTTTAGTGACCATAATTAGGTGCACCGAACAGTTTTTACTATATAAATGGTCTGTATGTAGCCACTCCCTGTCTAGTCTGTATAACGACCATGATTTAGCGTCTCCTGTTACAGTATAAAAGCTGTGCAAAGCGACTTTTGCAAAAGGAGTAACTCGAATGGGGTTACCAATAAATTAAAAGTTTTTAAGAAATTAAGATTAAAGCATATCTGGGCCATAATGGGGCTTTAAGGAAATAAGAAAGTGAAATCAAAAGATGAGGAAAGCAAGGCAAAAACAAAAGTTATGGACATAAGGTGAATATTACGGTTTGGAAAACCAGAATGTGTACATACAAAGTTTAACTAAAGGTTTCAAACAAATTAAACACCATTTTTTCCCCAACAATGTTTGATAAATGTACATTAATACAGAATCCTAAACCTTCATTCATTTTTATTGTACTGTATGTGTTTTATTGTGGATATTGTATCTTATTATTAAAATTCAATTTAAACAAAGTTTTTTTTTTACATACAAATTTATCAATATGAATTACATTTTTAATCAAGATGTAATTTTTAAATACTAATGTAATGGTGCAGTTTATAATCTTAACCAATGATACATGCAATTTTAATACTGTCTTGTTTTATTATAAATGATGCATGGTATGTTAAATATAATTATGTTTAATATAAAAAAAAAATACATTTAAACCCCAAGTATGGTACAATCCTGCTATCAAAGAGACTGTTCGCAGTGGACCCTGTCTATAAATTAATGACATTTTGGGCATCAGTGTTGATATCTTCAAGATACTGGTTATAAGCCTCTTTAACCTTTTTCCGCACTAGATGTTTCATGTCAAGAAACTTTTTACGATCAGAAGATGATCCTGATTTATTAAAACCTTTTTAAAGGCCTGTCAGTCTCTTGACATATTGGTTGACCCAGGGAAGGTCAGGTGATCCCTAATTTAAGTTTTTTTTTATGGAATCCATATTTTAGTAAGAGTTAAGAGTATCTGAGAAATTTTCCCATAACTCCTCTATATTTAGTGCAGAGTATTTTCCATTTGTCTTCATAACCTGGTGATAGTCAATTAGTGACTGTTTAATGTTTTTATAAAGGGGCATCATACAAGGCTTTTGGTAACTTATCCTTGTTGATGTCTTGACTTTCACTTCAACAATATTGTGGTCACTAATGCCTGGGAGGATATGGACCTGGTTTACTAGAGTGGGGTTTGTAGTAATGAATAAATCAAGGATAATATTTTCATCGAGTAGGGAGGTTTACCATTTAGGTGAGGTCGGCATCGTTGAAAGTTTTGATGACCTGTCTGTAGTAGGAAGGATGTTTGCAAGACTGGGATGGACTAGAAGTGTCCCAGTCCATCTTTGGAAGGTTCAAGTCCCCACCCACCCAGATATTTGTGAATCTTTTTTTGACCTTTCCAAGAGATTTCGAGAATTCCAGAAAGCTTTCTGGGTCTAGTTCTTGGGGCTTGTAGTACCCTCCAATGACTAGGGACTTATTTCCAACTAGATCTAACTTAACCATAAATCTTCACAATATATTGTGATTCAAGTTCAGGCATTTCTTGAACAGCAATGTCATTCCTTATGGCAAAGAAAACCCCTCCGCCAGTCTGCACTTTGCCGTCTTGGCGGAAGATAGAATAGCCCAGATCAGGATCAAACACCTCACCTGCATAGTGCTTGGGTTTAACTTTAAGCCAAGGCTCAGTACCTATAACTATATCAGATTTGGTGGAGTTAACAAGATTACTGAATTCAAGTTTTTTATCTACAATTGACCTACAATTTATTCTATGTACTTTTAGTGACCTCCTTATATTATTTTTGTGACCTTTTTGTGGCTTTGGCAGTGACAGGGAAAGGCATGCCATTTGCGAAAATATCACACATTTACGAAAATTGTCAAATAAAAATTGCACTAGGTGCAACAACATGGGGGTGGAACCCCATATGTATCTCAAAAATGAGCATCGGTAAAAATTGGAAGTGAATTTCCGCTGCACCAGATGTAAAGCATAACAACAGATGTGACTGTAAAAATAGGCCAATTGCAGGGTGAGTGTTCATCTTTTTAAACATTTATATAAAATTAAATCCTTTTTTTAAGAAAATCGAAATGTGATTCTACCCTCCTGACTCTCCTCCATATTACCCATTTTTGTTTTGGATTTCTATGCAGTCTTCATCGAGATATTCTTTCCATCGTGGGTTCTGGGTGTGTCCAAAACATCCAATGTGAAAGAAGAAAACGTCTCTAAACGAACTCAAAAAAAACAGAAATTTTACAAAATCTCACTACAGACCGATGCTTTACATTCAGACAAATCCTGATTTCAACATTTTTTGAGATTTGGCTACAAACAAGGGAATCGCTGCCCAAAATTGCATTTGAGCTCCATATGTGCTGAAGAGATCCATAAGTGATGTAGAAAACCATCTACAAAACTACGGACCATTTCCATATAATCATTAAATAGCCAATATCTAGAAACAATAAAGGTTTCATAGCTTTAGCTGCAAGTTCAATTGTAACATTAGTCTGTTTGATCACCACAATGACAGGGCTCACTAGCTTATGCTAGCATTAGAAATACTAAAAGGCCCGAGTACATGAAAATGTTGACGCAGAGCAGATAGTACTCGTATGATAAACAATTCACTAATAAAGGATACGTAACTTGGACAAACCAAACTGAAAGTATTGAACTTTGTAAATCTATTGTGTCATATAATATGTTTCTATAATAATGCTTACATTCATAAAAATATTTTAACTTTAAAATTCCACAAGTTATAGTTACAGACAATTATGTGGAAATATCATGGCCTGGTGCGATATGTTTATGAAAAATCGGATGAATTCATGACCTTGTAAGTGCAACAGAATCCAATAGCAAGCCCATGTGTCCGAGTAGCACAACATGCCCAACTGTCGGAAATAGATAGCCTAGTACAACAGTGCCAGTAATACAGTGGGAACTGATAATAATGTACCCTCTGAATCAAACCAAGAACCCTCACATGACCTACGTAAAATTCTATAATTGGGAAATATGAGTTTATATAAAGGGGCAATAAATTGATCTGTAAAAATGTCTTTCACTCATGTTGGACAGAAAGCTTAGTGCTATAGTAAACCTTACATGTTGTTGGAGAAAGATATGCAAATAGATTATGATATTCCCCCAAACTGTGTGAAAATATGAAAAATATTTTCCCCCAAGTGTGAAAATCGCGCATTTTTTCCCCAAAAAAAGGGCTAGGGCGCCTTCCCCAAAACTAGTGAAAAGGCCCTGCCTCTACTATTATATGGGTTTGCCTAAAATACGAAAGTGAGATTTTTGACGAAAGTGAGCGAAAGTGACCGAAAAGACTTTTAGAATTTGAATTGTACTGTTTTAATAGAATTTTACAGTAAAATTGCTGTTTGTATACGTATATTATTAGCGACTAATTATATATATTATAATAAATAACCATAATCATGATTTAATCGCCATTTATTGGCCTAATTTCTATATACAATTTCAGCAATTTTCCTTTCACTTGCATATAAAAATACGAAAGTGACTTGTAAAGTATTAAATATAGAGTTTAAATTGACAATGTACTATATCTGCAGTTTGTAGACGTGTATTATAAGAAATTAATATTATTTATTTTCTAAATTCATCATTATGATGATTTTAAGTTTTATACCCCATTTTTTTGCATAATTTCTATAAATACACATCAGCGATCTTCCTTTCGCTTACATTGAAAAATACGAAAGTGACTTGTAAAATATCAAATATAGAGTTTGATTTGAAAAATGCACTTAAATTGCAGTTTGTAAACATATAAATAATATCAGAAATTAATAATTTGATATTCAACACTATATTTCAATTAAACACTATATTTGATATTTTAGAAGTCACTTTCGTATTTTCTATGTGAGCGAAAGGAAGATTGCTGAGCTTGTATATAGAAATTATGTCAAATAAATGGTGATTCAAGATCATAATGATTATTTTTGAAAATAAATATTATAGATTTCTGATAATATACGTCTACAAACTGCAATTTTAGTATAAATTTCAATTCCATATTTAATAATTTACAAGTTACTTTCGTATTTTTCAAAGTAAGCGAAAGGAAGATCTCAGAACTTGTGTATAGAAGTTATCCCCCTTCTGGCAACCCCCTGATGTATCTTTTGGTTGGGGGGCCGCGCCGAAAAAGAGGTCACTTTTTTTAACAACATTTCTCAAACAAAAACAAGTGTTTGGGGCCTAAATAAGGCATTTTTTCATCATTTGAGACAACAAAAAGGGGGGGGGGGTGAAAAAGGCGTTAAAAGGCGTGTATATGAAGTAATGGGTTAAGTGACCTTAGGGTTGATCAAGTTGAACACCTGTCAGATTATACTGTAACTTACAGCATTTCTTAAAATAGCAACACTTTTTTTTCAGTTACCGATAATCATTTTAAATATTAAGTAGTTGTATAATTTGTTTGTTTGTTTTATTGGATTAAATTTACGGTAGTAGAAATGAGTATCTGTGTGGGAAAGGGGTTATGAGAAGAAATGCCGCAAGTAGATAACATGGACAAAAGCTATAGGGGAATGGATAAACTCAAGAATATGCGTAATAACAGGAGCATGGGTAACATGTTGCTGTTGGTACCAGTTTTGACTAGATGACTAAATAACCCAGTTGACAGTTTTGTTTTCTTATAAGTCTGGCACAGATTTTAGATGCGCCCATGGCCCTTTGCTGCAGATTTTCCTGCGCCATTCTCATTTTTTTTAGCGCCAATGGCGCAAAATCGCGTCCTCGGCAGATCTCTGTCATTGTATTTCTTAAGACATTCATTTGATCCATCACAAATCCTTTTTATAAACTTCATCAATGCCCAAAATCATCACCAATTAGTCTACACTATATATCTATATCGTCCGCTTTTTTCCTCTTTGTCTATATTGTCAGCGTTTTCCCTATATGTTTATATTGTCCGCTTAAGGCGTCCGCGTTTTAGACAGGCCCAAATAAATGGCATTTGAATCATCATAGTGATTCTTTTTAAAAAGAAATATTATTAGTTGCTAATAATATACGTATACAAACAGAATACTATTAAAACAGTACAATTCAAATTTTAAAAGTCACTTTCGCTCACTTTCGTCAAAAATCTCACTTTCGTATTTTAGGCATACCGCTATTATATCGTCGAGTGACCCGTTTTTAAGCTGCCCTATTTCGACGCCATTTATATTTTGCCTCATAATTGATATAAGCAGCCACTTACTTCACTACTGTACTACGCTGTAGCAAAAGGGGATTCCTCTAGATGGTTAGGTAACAATATGTAGTAAGTAAGACCCTCAAAGGTAAGATTTAGCATGTTATACCTTATTTAAGAGTTTTTTGTATGATTTCACTAATGCAATTTTGATCCTCACTTTACTTTGTCATGTTTTCCTTGAAAAAATCGGCTGGAAAATACCTCCCTGTCTGCTGACCTCATTTCCTTGTTCTCAGGTAACGTGGCAGTAAAAATTACCCAATAGTGTTGTTTTTGGCGCATTTTTTCACCCTAATGCAACCTGTACGTGTTGTAGATTTTTTTACAGTTATTAATCGATGATTGAATGTTAATTGAAAATTAATTTAATTGGATATATTTATCTTATTTGGATGGAATGAATTGCCATATTTTAATAAGTTGCTCCACTAAATGTATTATTTTGTTTTTGCAGGTTCGACAAAGAAAGTAAAGGTGCTATTTTCCAACATATATTTTTCAGCAGAGGTCAAACAGACTAAGGCAACCATCCAAACCACTGTAAAAATACAACAGTAGCATTTACAACATATAATAATACTTTATTTATGAAAGAAATAAAGAATAGATAGAACTATTTTTCACGTGTTGATACTTTGCAGGTCTATGCTCTTGATATTGGTGAACAACGTAAGTAAAAATATTATGGTGTACAGTCTCCTGTAGTGTGTAATTAAATTAGCCAATCAATGGCGTCGTTTTAGGGCACTCTCAATAAAAATGTCCGCTCCCGGATGAAGTGAAAGTAGGATTGTTCATGAAAAGGAATAGCTGGAAAACAGGTTAAATTTACCCATTTCATAAAGGTTAGAGATTTTTTAAAAAGTTAAAACATTTTATACAATACAATCACATGGTTTTAATAGACGCAAACAAAACAATCCTTAAGGGCGTCGAAACTGGTCACTCGAGGACGGTATGCCTAAAATACGAAAGTGAGATTTTTGACGAAAGTGAGCGAAAGTGACTTTTAACATTTGAATTGTACCGTTTTAATAGAATTTTACAGTGAATTTTCTGTTTGTAGACGTATATTATTAGCAACTAATAATATTTCTTTTCAAAAATAATCACTATGATGATTTAAATGCCATTTATTTGCATAATTTCTATACACAAGTTCTGAGATCTTCCTTTCGCTCACTTTGAAAAATACGAATGTGACTTGTACATTATTAAATATGGAATTGAAATTTATACTAAAATTGCAGTTTGTAGTCGTATATTTAAAAAAATAATCATATATTAAGATCTTTAATCACCATTTATTTGACATAATTTCTATAATTATACAAGTTCAGCAATCTTCCTTTCGCTCACATAGAAAATACGAAAGTGACTTCTAAGATATCAAATACCAGTATAATGTTTAATTGCAATATAGTGTTGAATATCAAATTATTAATTTCTGATATTATATGTTTACAAACTGCAATTTAAGTACATTTTTTTAATTCAAACTCTATATTTGATATTTTACAAGTCACTTTCGTATTTTTCAATGTAAGCGAAAGGAAGATCGCTGATGTGTTATGTTATGCAAAAAATGGGGTATAAATCTTTAAATCATCATAATGATTAATTTAGAAAAAAAAATATTAGTTTCTTATAATACACGTCTACAAACTGCAGATATAGTACATTTTCAATTTAAACTCTTTATTTAATACTTTACAAGTCACTTTCGTATTTTTATATGCAAGTGAATGGAAGATTGCTGAACTTGTATATAGAAATTTAGTCAATAATAAGACCATAATAACCTTTGCATAT
>NW_026862625.1:0-15714 GCF_026571515.1 Ruditapes philippinarum
CACAGACAATTTTTTTTTTCTGATGATACAAAATATGTAATAATTTTACAAAAAAATAACGTTATTTTCCCTTGGATAGCAAATACATATACCATTAACTAATTATACCAAGATTTCACGCAATTTTTTTTTGGGACTAGCAATTGTTACGGGCCGATTTTGGCCCCTGTTTGCTCGGGTGATCTGATTGCATTTAACAGAATCTTTTAAAAATAGGAAGGTCACAAGGGTGTACTTGTTCACAAATTCGTACATGATTATGATGTTTAAAAACAAGTATAGTCCCTGTTTATTATGTCAATAATAAGTTTATTGGTATATGCCGCTTTTTTATGGAGTGACACTAACGTGTCACATTAAATGTTCCATGATTACCACCAATGAAGCACGTATGCGGATGTTTGCAAAATTCGCAAAATTTTAGGCCATGTTTATGTTTAATGTTAAATACTGCTAAAGCCGGTGCTAGGGGGCGTCGACGGTAAGCTTGCACTTAAACCAGTACCGTCCATGACCAAACAGGTAAATCAAGACCGAGCCCTGCGAACATTTTCAGTTTTGCTGTGTTGGGGCTTTACTAGGAGTGTTATTTGTACTCTTATATTGCTACATTAGCGTTGTTTTGTGCGCGTGAAGGCTGTTAAAAAAGTCCCCCTCTGAATTCAATCAGGGATGTTATATATTTCCGATCCTTAAAGATCGTTCATTACGACAATATGTTTGTGGCTTTGTGGTATTTATTTCTTTCGTATTTTGGCTATATTTTGTTGGATGGTTTCAATATTCCTCACTTGAATACTGTTGAAAATCATATTAAGGAAATATGATCTGCTTTTAAAATTCGTCTTGTGACGTCATATATGTGAAATGCAGGCTTTCCTTGATGATCTTGTTTATCATATTTTATTTTGTTCCTGCCATTGTTTTCTAGTTTAGTGCACACATTATTTTACTTGGGGACCCTATGTCGCTTTTCATGGAAAGCAACTTACTTGTAACATTAAATGTTACATGATTTTCTGCCATAGGAACACATCTGCAGATGTTTCAAAGTTCCATATTTCATTATGTTAAATGTTGTATACTGCGTCAGCCGGTGCTAAGGGACGTTGACGTTAACTTGCACTTACCAGTACCGTCCATGAACAGGCCCGAGCCTGCAACATTTTCAATTTTGCCACGTTGGGTTTACTCTAGGAAGTGTTATTTCTCTCTTTATATAACAACCACTCAAGCTTTATTATTATTTAGCATAACTAATTACATTGATCCATGATCCCATAATTAATGTCATTTACAGAATGTCATATTTTTTTATGATATGACCCGTGGTTGGAAACAGATATTTTACATGCGTAAACTATACAATTTTAAATATTTTATTACAAATACATCTTCTGTCATGTATAAATTAATGAAACTTTTTCAAAGACAGAAAAGTCCTACATTTTCATGCACTTTTTATCGATAATATTTTGCCATGGCAAAAATATATATAATTGCCATGGAATTTATTTCCATGGATATGCCATTGACATTTTGTCATGGAATTGTCATGGCAATTTTGCAAACAAAACAATATCACCCAGAACATTCCATAGGATAAGTTTTAAAATGTTTTCTGATTAAAAAAAATCCATGGCAAATGGAGGAACATTCTGCATGGTAATAGTTTTTATATAACTTTAATATTAATTATTTGTCAATCGCAAAATACCGAAATACAATGGACAAATTACACTTTACCGTGGCAAATGCAAACTTTAAATGCATTTTTATATAAAAAAAAAAGACGTAAAGATAGAAAAACAAAAGATAATAACTTTTAAACCTAGGTAACTCTTAATACTGTAATAAGACCGCATTTTGAGGAAATTGTCAAATTCATACCTTTCAATTGTCGTCCATTTTGGCTTCGCTTCCTAACTTTAATCTGTTAAATTCAACTTAATTGGCTCTTTCGATTTAGATTTACATTTAATTGGTCCACTTGATTGACTTAATTTAATAAGTTCAGACTTTGTAATGAGTTATTTTGACCAATCAATCTTATAGTTATCATTGTCATGTCTACTAAAAAGTGTATAAATACCGGATTAATTCCTATAGTTCTTGTCTTGGGAAATGGTCGACATGTCATTTCACTTCATAGCTTTAGAGCGTTGACACCTTTTCAAAAAAAAAATAAGTTTTGACTTTATTTAAATTTAATTTGATTTATAAATTTTAGATAAACTTAATATTAAATACTTAGATTTTTTTATTTAAATAGTAATTAATCGTAGAATTAGATTCTAAATATAATTTTATCTAACCTTTTGATAAATAAATTATATGACTGTCATTTAAATAAATCTCACAGTGTTAAAATTATAAAGTATTGTCGTCTACTTTCATTGTATAAGCTCTGATGTCTATCATACACGTGAACTGCAGAGTATTAACAAGCTTTTTCTATTTTTAGCTCCTGTGACCTAGTTTTTTGACCGGACATGACCCAACTTCAAACTTGACCTAGAAATCATCGAAACAACCTTCCTGACAAATTTCCAGAATATTTAGATGAAAACTGCAGCCACTAGAGTGTTTACAAGCTTTTTCTATTTCTAGCTCCTGTGACCTAGTTTTTGACCGGAGATGACCCATCTTCAACCTTGACTTAGAAATCATCAAAACAACCTTCTTGATAAAATTTCCAGAATATTTAGATGAAAACTGCAGCCACTAGAGTATTAACAAGCTTTTCTGTTTTTAGCTCATGTGACCTAGTTTTTGACCGGAGATGACCCATATTCAAACTTGACCTAGATATCATCAAAACAACCGTCCTGACAAATTTCCAGAATATTTGGAAGAAAACTGCAGCCACTAGAGTGTTAACAAGCTTTTTCTATTTTTAGCTCCTGTGACCTCGTTTTTGACCGGACATGACCCACCTTCAAACTTGACCTAGAAATTATCGAAACAACCTTCCTGACAAATTTCCAGAATATTTAGATGAAAACTGCAGCCACTAGAGTGTTTACAAGCGTTTTTCTATTTTTAGCTCATGTGATATAATTTTTGACTGGAGATAACCCATCTTCGAACTTGACCTAGATATCATTAAAACAACCTTTCTGACAAATTTCCAGAATATTTGGATGAAAACTGCAGCCTCTAGAATGTTTACAAGTTTTTTCTATTTTTAGCTCCTTTGACCTAGCTTTTGCCCCTTGATAACCCATCTTCGAACTCGATCTGTATTTCATTGAGGCAAAAATTCTGACAAAGTTTGATGATGATCCAATCAAAACTGTGACTGCTAGACTGTTAACAACCCAATTGTTAGAGTGTTAACAAGCTTTTTTCTATTTTTAGCTCCTGTGACCTAGTTTTTGATCGGAGATGACCCATCTTCGAACTTGACCTAGATATCATCAAAACAACCGTCCTGACAAATTTCCAGAATGATTGGAAGAAAACTGCAGCCACTAGAGTGTTAACAAGCTTTTTCTATTTTTAGCTCCTGTGACCTCGTATTTGACCGGACATGACCCACCTTCAAACTTGACCTAGAAATTATCGAAACAACCTTCCTGACAAATTTCCAGAATATTTAGATGAAAACTGCAGCCACTAGAGTGTTTACAAGCGTTTTTCTATTTTTAGCTCCTGTGATATAATTTTTGACTGGAGATAACCCATCTTCGAACTTGACCTAGATATCATTAAAACAACCTTTCTGACAAATTTCCAGAATATTTGGATGAAAACTGCAGCCTCTAGAATGTTAACAAGTTTTTTTCTATTTTTAGCTCCTTTGACCTAGCTTTTGCCCCTTGATAACCCATTTTCGAACTCGAACTGTATTTCCTTGAGGCAAAAATTCTGACAAAGTTTGATGATGATCCAATCAAAACTGTGACTGCTAGACTGTTAACAACCCAATTGTTAGAGTGTTAACAAGCTTTTTTCTATTTTTAGCTCCTGTGATCTAGTTTTTGATCGGAGATGACCCATCTTCGAACTTGACCTAGATATTATTAAAACAACCTTACTGACAAATTTCTAGAATATTTGGATGAAAACTGCAGCCTCTAGAGTGTTAACAAGCTTTTTCTCTTTTTAGCTCCTGTGACCTAGTTTTTTACGCGAGATAACCCATCTTCGAACTCGATCTGTATTTCATTGAGACACACATTCTGACAAAGTTCGATGATGATCCAATCAAAACTGTGACTGCTAGACTGTTAACAACCCAATTGTTGACGGCGAACGACGCACGACGACGGACGCCGGACATAGCCCCATCACTATACCTCACCTTGACCACTTCGTGGTCAGGTGAGCTAAAAATCAGACAAATGTCAGACATGGATATCATAGTGTTAGACGAGACTCCTGCTTAGGATTATATCACCCCTGTCTTTTTATGAATGAATCGGTATAATTTATTCCAGCGGTTTTAAGGGTTGACATTTGAGTACTAAAGCCGGTGCTAGGGGAGTGAGGAACTTTTAACGTTACTCCTCATGTACATATTCAATCAAACAGAGTCTGCACTTTTCTTGCAATTATGTGATGATAATGCTTCCGATACTTTTTTCAGATATGTATATATCACCACAGCAGGTGTCAATCGCCGTGTGGCAGCCGTAATGAGTTGCCTCGTACTTCAGTATTGTTATATTTTTGTCTGTTCCTTTAGGATTATTGATTTTCAGCGCTTTTAAGTGCCAGAAATAACTGTTTCTGGGTAGTTTATTGGAAACCCGGCGGAACGTCATTAGCCGCATTTATAGTCCCCCAGAAGCCTGACATTCCGGGCCTTACCATTTGCCAACTTCGCTTCTGATTTCGTGTACATGCCAATGCATGCATACATGTTTACTAGTTTTGACAATATACTTCATTTGTTTGTCAGTTGATTGTGAGCCATAAAATCAATTTACGATAGGTTAATAAGATGGCAAAATCCTTCATTTGCTGTTTACAACTATTGATTGTTTAAAGATCCTGTATGATTGTGATTGATATTGTTACTGTGTGTATACCACACTTGCAAAAAATTATATATGTATATAATTATGCAAATAAAACAATTTTCAAACATCGAAGACTATGTATAATGTGTACTGCAAATATCTGTGCACTTTATATTTAATCAATAAATTATATGCATTCATTTTTTATTGGAAAATTTGACTTAGAATTTGTAGAAAATAAATTTCTAATTGCCTCCCTGTATCTACATGAAATGTTAAATTCAGTAATATCTTTATAAATAATGCTTATTGGAACTTACAATATTGACAAATCTTAATTTGAGCATCATATTTATGAAATAAAACCATGAAAAAAATGTGTTGCAGGATCTTTAAGGGTAGCGCATACACAGCTCTAATTACCGTCTTCGTTTGCATGTTAAAATTCGTATATGAAGTGTTACCTTGGGGTCTACTTTAAAATCATTATTTCTGAATAGTATTTTATAAGATTTTTAACTTTATTGTTAAAAAAGTTAATAAAATTGTACAATGCTAGGTTGATAGTACGACAGCAAAATATTTCTACAATTTATAAAATGCAGATTTAAATGAATATATCTAAATAACCTAAAAGTTGTTATTAAGGATTTAACAATACTTAAGTGAGATCTTTTTTATGTTTAAAATTATTTTTCTAAATCAATTTCCAAACGTGGGAAAATATGTTTTATATTTAGCAAATGCTAATTCGCATTATAAATAATTAATAGAATATATTCATGAATTTCTTATTGAATCATCTTGCTTAGACTTTATCGAATATAAAGTTCTTATTCTTCCCCCGCCCCTTTATTTTGATGAACCGTTAATTCAGAACTCATGTTTGTTTGAACAATGTTTCTAAATATTTACTTGATCATCATATGTATTATATAAAAATGAGTTTCAGGATCTTTAAACAAAGTTGCGATTGAAGAAATGAATAAACGGATAGGAACAAACCGCTCGAATGACGAATGTATAACTATAACTTAAGAAACTTTGAAACAAAAACACTGGATGATTTATTTTGTTGAATATCATTTACTCAAAACAATTTTATGATATGTTTTGATATAGCTGTTTGTTAATGTCCGTGTTTTATTACCATGCTGAATATACAATTCAGATGTAATCGGTTATCAGATAAGATCGGATATTATGCTGTATGTCACTTAGCTTGATCAACTTGAAGATAAAGATGGTTCTACACTGTCTCCAAGTATGTTTTTTTTTTAATATTCATAACATCTACAGCATGATATGTTATTTAAGATGTCCAAAACAGAAATTTACATAATTACATAGGTAGTTTTAACTCCTTACAACAGAAAGTCACAATTAATTTACCAGATCACAGTTCAGCAAACGCATTTGTCAAGCAGCTTACCAGTACTACATCTAGTTGCCGTCAATCAAAACTGCAAACTTACTGATAAATTTAGTACATGCTAGGGCAAAGGTACTCTTCGAAATGTGGTAGAAAGCATTTCATGATTGATCACAGTGAAAAAGACCTTCACCATCCTAGATTCCAACCCCGGGTATCCAGATTTACTTCAAGCCGAACGGGTCGGTCACTCCCAATTTCAAGCATGCGCATGTGTTTTATATTGACGTGGACTGCCTGCAACCTCTATTGTCTTCATTATCTTGCAGACCTTAGTAAGTATAATGATTATTGAGTCAATCGTTGCTTACATTTTCAATATGCGAATCTACGAAATTATATGACCAGAGAACCACCGCAAAAATAAAAAATAAATATCGTACCTTTTCTACATTAAATATGAAATTGAAAATTCAAAGGTAAAAAATTTAAGAAACCTTATTAAAAAGGTTGGTACCAACTTACAGATAAAGTGAATAGTAATTATTGTCGGAAAATATGTGTTTTGTTTTAATGCAAATGATGTATAATTTTTAAGGGGTGGTAACTTTTCCATTTTCACTTCAACTAGAAACTTTCATTATTAAATTAAGGTTTTATCTACTGAAAAGTATCCTAAACAAATGATAATACCGCGCAGGATTGATTCCGTATAATTTGATGATGATCCAATTTATTCTTACATTCCTGCCAATCCTGGTAAATATAGTACCATCAGGATAAAATTTAAAGTTAAAACATTCCACAGACAACTTTTTATCTGATGATACAAAAATATGTAATAATTTTACAAAAAATAACGTTATTTTCCTTTGGATAGCAAATACATATACCCATTACTAATTATACCAAGATTTCAAGAATTTTTTTGGACTAGCAATTGTTACGGGCCGATTTTGGCCCTGTTTGCTCGGGTGATCTGATTGCATTTAACGGAATCTTTTACAAATAGGAAGGTCACAAGGGTGTACTTGTTCACAAATTCGTACATGATTATGATGTTTAAAAACAAGTATAGTCTGTTTATTATGTCATAATAAGTTTATTGGTATATGCCGCTTTTTATGGAGTGACACTAACGTGTCACATTAAATGTTCCATGATTACCACCAAATGAACACGTATGCGGATGTTTCAAAATTCCAAAATTTTACCAGTTTATGTTTAATGTTAAATACTGCTAAAGCCGGTGCTAGGGGGCGTCGACGGTAACTTGCACTTACCAGTACCGTCCATGACCAAACAGGTCCAATCAAACCGAGCCTGCAACATTTTCAGTTTTGCTGTGTTGGGCTTTACTAGGGAGTGTTATTTGTATCTCTTATATTGCTACATTAGCGTTGTTTGTGCGCGTGAAGGCTGTTAAAAAGTCCCCCTCTGAATTCAATCAGGGATGTTATATTTCCGATCCTTAAAGATCGTTCATTACGACAATATTGTTGTGCTTGTGGTATTTTATTTCTTTCTATTTGGCTATATTTTGTTGGATGGTTCCAATATTCCTCACTTGAATACTGTTGAATCATATTAAGGAAATATGATCTGCTTTTAAAATTCGTCTTGTGACGTCATATATGTGAAATGCAGGCTTTCCTTGATGATCTTGTTTATCATATTTTATTTTGTTCCTCCCATTGTTTTCTAGTTTAGTGCACACAATATTTTACTTGGGGACCCTATGCCGCTTTTCATGGAAAGCAACTAACTTGTAACATTAAATGTTACATGATTTCCGCCATAGGAACACATCTGCAGATGTTTCAAAGTTCCATATTTCATTATGTTAAATGTTGTATACTGCGTCAGCCGGTGCTAAGGGACGTTGACGTTAACTTGCACTTACCAGTACCGTCCATGAACAGGCCCGAGCCTGCAACATTTTCAATTTTGCCGCGTTGGGTTTACTCTAGGAAGTGTTATTTCTCTCTTTATATAACAACCACTCAAGATTTATTATTATTTAGCATAACTAATTACATTGATCCATGATCCCATAATTAATGTCATTTACAGAATGTCATATTTTTTTATAATATGACCCGTGGTTGGAAAAAGATATTTTACATGCGTAAACTATACAATTTTAAATATTTTATTACAAATACATCTTATGTCATGTATATATTAATGAAACTTTTTCAAAGACAGAAAAGTCCTACATTTTCATGCACTTTTTATCGATAATATTTTGCCATGGCAAAAATATATATAATTGCCATGGAATTTTTTCCATGGATATGCCATTGACATTTTGTCATGGAATTGTCATAGCAATTTTGCAAACAAAACAATATCACCCAGAACATTCCATAGGATAAGTTTTAAAATGTTTTCTGATTAAAAAAAATCCATGGCAAATGGAGGAACATTCTGCCATGGTAATATTTTTATATAACTTTAATATTAATTATTTGTCATCGCAAAATACCGAAATACAATGACAAAACACACTTTACCGCGGCAAATGCAAACTTTAAATGCATTTTTATATAAAAAAAGACGTAAAGATAGAAAAACAAAAGATAATAACTTTTAAACCTAGGTAACTCTTAATACTGTAATAAGACCGCATTTTGAGGAAATTGTCAAATTCATACCTTTCAAGTGTCGTCCATTTTGGCTTCGCTTCCTAACTTTAATCTGTTAAATTCAACTAAATTGGCTCTTTCGATTTAGATTTACATTTAATTGTTCCACTTGATTGATTTAATTTAATAAGTTCAGAATTTGTAATGAGTTATTTTGACCAATCAATCTTATAGTTATTATTGTCATGTCTACTAAAAAGTGTATAAATACCGGATGAATTCCTATAGTTCTTGTATTGGGAACTGTTCGACATGTCATTTCACTTCATAGCTTTAGAGCGTTGACACCTTTTCAAAAAAAATAAGTTTTGACTTTATTTAAATCTAATTTGATTTTTAAATTTTAGATAAACCTAATATTAAATACTTAGATTTTTTTTCTATAAATAGTCATTAATCGTAGAGTTAGATTCTAAATATAATTTTATCTAACCTTTTGATAAATAAATTCTATGGCTGTCATTTAAATAAATCTCACAGTGTAAAAATTATAAAGTATTGTCGTCTTCTTTCATTGTATAAGCTCTGATGTCTATCATACACGTGTATTATAATTTGTAAATTGTTGTTATTGATTTGTATGGCGAAAAATCCGGTACAAAATAGATTTCCAGATTCCTTATCCATTTGACTCAAAATATAAAAAAACTGCCGTTAAGATATTTAATAGGGTTCCTTAACCGAACAGTGTCTATATCACAATTTATTCCTTTCTTTACATTGGCCTTGCCGAAACCATTCTCTTGTAAAAGATACCTCCGAAATATACGGTTATGGCGATTGATACATATTCACTTCTATGTACTGTAATGCCGATGCCCTTCATAAAATACTATTCTCTGATATAACATATATTGGTAAAAGAAATGTTTAACTTTACGTAATGCAGTAACCTGTTATTAAAATGTCTCGAAAATTGAAGTATTTTTCTGAAACATAAAATATTTTAATTATCTATATTGACGGAGGCTTTTTATTATTACGTCGGTTACCTGGCTTATATAGTTCAAAACAATCTATTTTGATAGAAAGCATGATGATCTCTCTTTTAGAATAAGAAACGTGTTATGTTTTGCTTGACTGGTTTTTTTTGTATTCATCCGCGGTTATTATAAATAAGTCGTTTTACTAGTTTTTGGTACAGTTTGTATGACACGTTTTCCATGGATGTTTCATTTTGGCGGTCTTTACTGTGGCAATTATGAAAAGAATATAATATTTTTGAAGTTACTTCGTTTTTGTTGGATATAGTTTACATGGACTAGTTTAATGTCTTTGTGGAGTTTTCCAGTGGGAAAAAACTTTTAATTGTCTGTATTGACTTTGAATAAGAGCTTAATGTAATACTTGGTCTCCGTTTTGAATGAGGAAATCTAGAGTTAAGAAAGTTATTGACTATAAAAAATGGCTTTGGATTTTAGTCCCATCAGTGCAGGTGACGTAACTACCACTAAGCATAGTTCAACAAGTTTGACGAAAGATACGAGTCCTAAGTCCTTATGTTTCTACGACACTTTCTGTCGGTAAATTTACAGTTCCGGACAAAATTGGTAAGACCAGCACGAATTAGTCACATGAAAAGCATTTTTCTGGGGAAAAAAAGGCTCCGCTCCGGTTCCGGCTAATAGAGTTTACCCGCCGGAGTCTCTTATTAATTAGACGAGGTTTACTGCTTCACCGGCTAAGCTTTTAAGTAATGCAGATGAGTCAAAGAACCTGTTGGCTCGTTTTGCAGAAATAGACGAACAACAGAAGATATTGCAAGAGCAGAAAGAGAAAGAGTTGCTCCGAAAACGTGTTGAGGAAAGAGAAGCAGCGGTGGGTGAGTAAAAGAGGTCGCTGTCAATACCTAAGATTAGTTTAGTGAAGGAAGGTCCGAAGAAGTCTCGTGTGGCTGTTGTGTTTCAGGTTCCCTTGCCACCTTCTTCTCCAGCTGTAGATTCAGGTATGGATTTATTGGGGGATATGACTGGTTTAAGGAGGAAGACGAGGACGGAATTTGCAAAACTTTGGGTTGTCAGCTCAGAATCTTCAAATAGCAGTGATTCTTCTACATATACTGAGTCAACTGATTCTGACTCAGATGAGGGTGGCTCTGGACTTCACAGGTTTCCGGGTAGTTTTAAGAAACATAATAAACACAGAAGTAAATATACAAAATCTGGTATAACTTCAAAATGTTCTGATTCTGTTAAAAATAGGCAAAGATACCCACATTCTATTTTAAGGTTTGACTTTGTCAAAAGAAATATTACTTTTGAGAAAATAGATTTTAATTTGTTAAAAGCAGGTGAATTAGAAATCATCTCATCTTCTTAGATAAAAGGAAAAAGAAGCAACAGCTAAATTAAATTTGTTAATGTACCTAAATAGATCCTACGATTTTTCTGTTTATAAGTCACTTTATGCTGAAATTTTGAGGGAGATTGAATTAGGTCACAGTTACTGGGGGGTTTCAATTATATGGAATCTGCAGTGCTGGCTAGACACAAAGTTAAGCATTTAAGAAATGTGAATTTTGTGCAACTACGTCCCAAACCATCATTTGATCTTCCTCAGGAAAATTCAAGTACAGTTGGAGGTGAATATTACAAAATTTGGTTTTGTAATAAATATCAAAGAAATAAATGTTCGCAAAGATCATCACACGTTATTGCTTTGAAAGGGGGAAAACCCCGGTTTGCAAAGCATGTTTGTGCTACATGTTTGAAAACAGATAGAAAAGAGTTGCCACACCCGGATTGTTCCACTCCTTCTGACTCAGATAATAATACATCAGTTAATAAATCTTTAGATATTTTCTTATAATATCCACAAATAGGTTTGTTTCCGAGAGTTTTTGAAAACTCTTATGTTGAAAACTCAATTATAAATTATATTGTGTTTGCAATCATGAAAAACATTGTAAGGTTTGTTTTAGTTTAAAAGAACCATTATCTCTTTCATCTCAAAAGAAAATTGAGATAAGTCGGGAGGTTAAATCTTTTGTCCTTTATAATCTTGAATGTTGCAGGATTTCTGTCAATAATAGGTTAAATGTTATGAAGAAAATAATGCACGGTTACAATGATTTGTTGGAATATGAATTTCCAATTGATGTGGCATAAGCATATCAAAAGTTTATATTTGATTAACCATCTTGTAAAAGGAATTCGGCTGGTGCAACCGCTTTCCCGGATCATATATTTCTCGTGATGCTATATTTGGTCATTTTAGACCTGTACTTTTTAGATGGTATGGTAATCTCTCCTCTGAACACAGTTCCCAAGTCCAATCCTAATAAGGGGCGTATTATTTTGGACTTGAGTTTTCCCAAGAATGGATCGGCAGTTAATGATATTGTTTCAAAAGATGAATATCTTGGTTCAGATGTTGAACTTGTTTATCCTAAAACAGATGACTTTGTGATTCTTATTAAAGCCAAAGCTCAAGGTTGTTTTATGTTTAAAATAGATCTGCGTCGAGCTTATAGGCAAATAAGCATTTGCCATACAGTTACAATTTAGTGGGTTTCAGATGTAGAGAAAAACATATTTACTTTGACACATTGTTTTCCATGGAGTTGAGATCTTCAGCTCATACTTGTCAAAAAGTGACATATGCTTTTGCTTTTACGACGTTCAAGTTTGTTTTATGTGTATGCGATTATTTAGATGATTTTTGTGGTGTTGAGAAAAATGATGTGGCTCAATTCGCTTTTATGTTACTTAGATAGTTTTTGTTAAGAGTGGCTTTGAGGAGGCTCTTGATAAAGATTGTCCTCCTTCTGATACAATGGTGTGTTTATGTGATGTATTTAATAGCAGTACTATTACCATAGAGGTTACGCAGGATAGACTTGCAGCAATTAAGTCTTTGGTTTCTTCTTTGTTAGAAAATGAGTCAGTTACTTTAAAAGAGATACAAATAGTGTTTGGTATTTGCGTGAGCTTGTGTGTGATCAAGACGGATATTCGTTTATAGGAATTTAAATTGGTTTAAAGAATGTCATGCTTGTTCATCAAATAAATTTTTGGTGACTAATGATGTTTAAAAAGATGTGGTGGCATAATTATCTATATTTCAGGGTAAATCTTTCATTGATTATGAAGAATGTTAGATTCGGGTTTTAGTGGTGACACTTGTTTGAGTGGGTGTGGTGGTATTTATGGTAACAGTTTTTTTCCAAATTGTTTTTGCTTCATTTTAAATCAAAATTTGAGTATTACTTGCTAGAGATGTAAACTGTCATTGTTTCTCTTGAATTATGGTGTGATGTTTTAAGAAAGAAAAGAGTGGTTATTTATTGTGATAATCAAGCAGTTTGTATTGTTATCAATACGGACAAAACTCGAAGTTTATTTGTACAACAGTGCTAACGGGGCTATGTTTTATTGCTTCAGTTAATGAGATTCAAATCAAAGCAATTCATCTGACTCATATGAGAATCGTATTGCAGACTGCTTGTCCAGATTGGATTAAGATCCTATGTTATAAACAAGTTTCTTATGTTTCTTTGTTGGAGAATGTTGCTGTCCCTGAAGATATTTTTTTTAGATTTATACATGATTGGTAATTGAAATTTGTTTCAAAGGTACAGTTTGTGATTCTGAAACAGTATCTAAGGAAGTCACATAAATCAGCTTTTGCTGATAGTATCAACAAGAATTTGCAAACAAAGTCGGAAAGTTTCATCTTATTTTGTTTATATTGTGGACTGTGTTATTTACCTGCATCTACATCAACTTTTACAATTATATGCTCAATTTCTCATTAGATCTTTTTAAATCGGTGCAGAGTTTTAAGAATTATATAAGTGGAGTGAATACGTTACATATGTGTTTAGGCTATAACACTGATCTTATAAATACTTATTTACTTAATTTACCCCTTAGAAGAATTGCTATGTTAAATCCTAGGGCTCACCAACGTACATACCTCATTACTTATGATATTTAGTTGAGGGTTTTTGAAAAGTTGGATTTTTTATCTGTGAAAAGAAATATTGTTCATTTGTGTTTATTTATTTTTGTTTTGTTTTTCTTTGTGCAAGGAAATCAAAATTGGTTCCCACTTCTTTTGATGATATTGATAAAGGTTAATTTGTGAAGTCTAATTGTATTCGTCACTGTGGTTAATATATTTTAATACATGTTAATTGGTCAAACACTATAAAATTTGGAGGAAAGAGGTTATGTGTTCCTTACTTAGACTAAACAATAGGAGGTTATGAATTGTGTTTAACTCTGAAAATTCGTCAACATCGTCATGTGATATTTACTAGACAAAATGGTCAGTGGTTACATATTATTAGTTTCAGAATAAATAAGGGAATTTAATCAAATGATTGGTTATGATTCTGAAAAATCGTTTCCAGTAATTCTTTTAGACGGGGTTTTGCAATATTTGCACATAGGTCATATTTCCCCGTTTGCTTATTCAATTACTAGGTGATTGGAAATCGGACGCTGACAAGGTGTGTTTAGATCTTAATTCGAATGACGAAATTGATATTGTATCTAAGATGTTTGAATAGGAAACCGTATGCATTGAGTTTTTTAATTATTTTATAGGATACCTGATTGTGGGTGTTTTAACCTACATATTTGGTTATGTGTTTTTCTTGTCATTCCAGGCCTGATGGTTCATATTATTTCTGATTTAATTGCCAAGAATGTTCGCTGCATTTGGCATACAAAGGTAATTGCCTTCCCAGAGATAAATGTCTTTCAGAATATTGTAGTGTCAAAACCTTTCACATGTAGGCATTAATGACATTTATTCTACGGAGAATTATTCAGTTGATGAGATTATAAGTTTTTTCAATAATCTTGATTAGGAGTATTAATCCCCACATTCATATTGTTATTATATCAATTTTGCATCGCCCATGTGATTATATGGATTCGAGTTTATTAAGTCGCTTTTTATTAATACTGTATCGCATTTAATTAAAGGTTAAGTGGTTATGTAAGACGTTGTTTGCTCAGCATGTATTACTGTATGTTAAATATGTATATATTCAATTTTATATGTTAAATCATGTCTGTATATAATTTGATTTAATGGATGTAGCTTTGTCGAAATTGTTCATGGTGCTTTTATTTGATTCAGATACATAGTCTTTAAACCGAGCTGTTTTTATTCCTCTAAACTTTGATAGTACCTTTATCACTGCGAAAAAGACATGGATATACGGAAGTGTACGGAATTCCGTATATCATTAATATACGTGTAAGAATACGGGAAACTTGAAATACGGAGATGTACGGGACCGTATATTATATCAGTCCGTATATGACTCATATACGAACTCCGTACATTCGTAATATACGGGAACTTTGATGTACGAAGTCCGTATTTTACTAATATACGGAATTTTTATAACAAGTCCGTATATTACTAAAATACGAAATTCCGTATTCGTGCAAATACGGATTCTTTATATAGAAGTAGCGAATATAAATTTACTTCTGAATAGCCTATTTCCTGTAAGAGTAAAGAAATAGTCTGATCATATATTTATCAGACATTTGACAATTAACACAATGCAAAATTTCCTGGAGTTATAAACGCGTCAATTGCGTACAAATAATATCGTCAGTGCACAGAACGTGTAAGACATCCACCTGTAACATGAAGACGCGGTATTCTAGCTCAATACCGCTTGGTTTGCTTTTTAGCACACACCCGCAGATAAATAGCGAATACTTTACAATTGCGATTCACGATTAGATAGTACTGTTTT